>NC_043701.1:80339135-80453047 GCF_006229205.1 Suricata suricatta | reverse complement strand
CCGCGGCGCCCCGGGCCTTCACCTGGCCCTCCTCGGCCGCGGCCGCCTCAGCGGCTTTCCCCCAGCCTCGCCACCCCGGCTCGGCGGTGGCGGTTCCCCCGGCGCCCTGGACGCCTGTCTCCTCCCCTTCCTCCTCCTCCCCTTTAGCCTCCTGCCTTAATAGCGGCTGCGCCTGCGAGGGGGGTCCGGATGCCCAGTGCTCCGGGGTCACGGGCCCCTGATGGCCCTCCGGGGTCACCGGGTCATGGGCGGCGGCGGGCGGCGGCGGCGGCGTCAGCGACATGGGGATGTGGGGAGAACGAACAAGTGGTCCGACCTAGCCCCAAAGCGAGCTCTGGGGCTTTCTCCTGTCTTACTGGCCTCTACCCAAGTCCAGGTTGGGGCAATAGAACTACAGTTTCGGAAGAAAAGTCCACATAACTCCACTCGTTCCTTCCCCAACACACCGTTTCCTGAGCTTGCTACCCCCTGAACCTGCCCAGCTGGATGTGATGTCCCAGGGGCTTATGGTCAAGCTAGCTGATCAGTCTGACTGATCCAAGGTGCTCGCCAGATGTTGAAACTGCTGATAGCCCTAGCAATCGACCCATGGGTAAGACCGATGTCAATTCTTAAACTCACCTTCTTGGTCCACTTCTTTTGAAACTTAAAACAAAAAAAAAAGATCCCCAGGTTGCCCCGTTCCAGTGGGCGAAGGCACACTGAAGTACAGAGTGCAAGGTACAGGATGAACCTAGGTTAGTGTAGGTGTCAGGGAGAAAACATCTTCAGTCTTCATTTGTATTTACATAAGGTTGGCTAAGTGGATACGCCAAACATTAAAAGGTATGTTCATGACAGTCATTCCTGGTCCTAAAGATGGTTAGCGTTTTTTGGTTATCAATAAAGCAAGCATACCTTTGCTTTTGTTAAGCTCTTGTTAATGCTCACCCAACTTTTTCTTTCTTTCTTTCTTTCTTTCTTTTTTTTTTTCTTTTGTCTCTTCTTTGCTGCCCTCCAGATTCGGATGGTTATTTACATTGCTTTCCTATCTACTTGCCTGTGTAAGTGAGTCATTGGTTAATTGAGGTGTTTTCAAGTATTCTTTACAACTTTCCCATTTAGCCATTCCTGAACTCCTGTTTATGAGCCCCTCTTAAAATTATAGAATGTTAGGTCTGAAAGGACTATTCAGATCTTGTCATCCAAATTCTTTTCGTCCAAGGACTCTTTTTATTATGTTTTCATCCATGGACTCCATATCTTGAAAGATTTTGTCACTTAAATGAAATCACATACATCACTGTCATGGATGTAATGCTAATAAGCAATAAAGTTAAATAAGTGTACAAACACTAGGCACTGTTCCCTGGAATAGGTCGCTTAATTTTGGCTGTCACTCTTCTGATCCAAGGTTGATCACATGCTGCAAGAATTAAATCTAATATTGTAAAAACCAGATAAATAACTCCACTAACAGCATATGGTCCGCCAATAACATCCTAGAAATTTCTATGATGTCATCAGCCACAAATTAGAATTTCTGATCAGCGTGTGATAACCAGTGTTAGCCTGTGGGGTTGATTTAATGCCTGCCAAAAGTAAAGAAACTTGACATTTTATTTAATTGCTATTTCCAGAAGGCTTTCTGAAATATTGTAAATAGCTTGTGAACTTCTTTCTTCCTTCTCTCTAGTTTAAAGGTAATTCCTCTCCTCTCCTCTGAATCTCTTCCTGTCCCCCTTTCTTGGGGTGTTGATGATTCCATCAGTCATCCCTAGGTCAATCATCCTTTCTCTGTGTCTTTAAACTCTCCCGCTCTCCTGTTTCCTTTCCACCAGTAAGTTTCTCTTTTTAGGGAAAATACATCCATGGACTCTGCATTTCTGTGTGTTTACGTTTCCATCTCTCTCTCCTTCTCTGAAGTATCTAGAGAGAGTAGTTGACTTTGAGGTCTCCGTGGACACTACTCCCATTCTCTTTTCTAAATAACTCTCAAATATACTGCCTCCTCTCCATTCTCTTATTGTTGCCTTGGTTAAGGCATGATTTCTTGCCTGAATTTCCCATTTTATAAAACTCATCTTCCTCAATTCTGGCTCAAAAATCCAATCTTACTACCTATCTGCCATACCTCTAACCAGACTGAACGTTTTTTTTTTTTCCAGACTGAACTTTTTAAAGCTCAAATCTAATGATGTTAAAATCTAGACCATGGTTCCATGTTTATTTGCCTACCGTAAACCATCCAGAATGTTTACTAATGCTCAATGTTTACTAATGCCCTAATAATCTGATAAAAAGAGAAACCACTTAATAGAAATGCTTTCAACCATGCATTACTTAAAAGCAAACAAAAACGACCTCATTTTATCCCTCCCTCCACATCTTCTTCTTCTTCTTACCAAATGTCTATTTGCTATTGTACCACAGGAGGTCACGGGGACAAAGAAAATAGGAAACGGAGACTGAAATGGAGCGGCCAGTGCAGTAGGAGGAGCACAGTTTTGAGGTGAGAATCCTCTGGAATAAACTATTTCTGCTTCACTTGTATCCATTCATACTGTTTATAGTGACCTAACTTTTTATTATGGCATAATTGACATATAACATATTAATCTCAGATGTACATTATGACAGCATTTATATACACAGTATTACAGAATGATTGCCGCAATGTCTAGTTAACATCAGTCACCATGCATAGTTACCAAGTCTTTTTCTTGTGATGAGAACTTTTAAGATCTACTCTCTTAGCAACTCTAAAATATGCACAATATTATTAACTATAGTTTTTTTCTGATATGAAAAATTCCTTCTTCCTCTTCCCACAGCTGTCTCTTTCATCCATGTCTTGGTATACTATTTCATTGGAGAACTTGGTCTCATAAGTTTCCCTTCTTAATTTCTACCTTCAATTTTCCCCTTTTCACTGTTTTCCCTACATATAAGCCCAAATATTTCCTATTTAAAGCACTTTGCTTAACTCACTACACAATCTGTCTTCTCCCTATCAGACTTCTTGAAGGAACAATCTGTAGTTACCATTCCCATTTTTTTTTTACTAGTTATTGATTTTTAAGCACTTGAAAACCAACGTCTGCTCCTATTATTTTACTTAAACCACTCTTTCAAGTGTCAACCACATCCTAAATTACCAAATCCAATGTCTTTATCTTAGCTTTATCCTTCTTGACGGCGCAGCGTTTTTGCAATATTTGCTTTCTTAAGATCATCTCTTTTTGCCTTCTCTGCCACTGCATCCTTCTGTCTCTCTTCTTTCCTTTCCCCTGCATCTCCAAACAGGATACTTTTGCTTTTCAAAGCCCTTAGATGAAAGTACTTTTCAGAGTTTTCTTGTTTGCTTGCTTTTCTTCTTAGGAAACCTATGTTGCAAGTTGGCTTCAACTATCACACTAAATTCATGCATGCAACTTGAATCCCTTTCATGTGCTCCAGACCTCTTTTACATATCTCAGGGATAGCTTCACTGAGGATTTCATGGCACCTCAGACTCAGTGTGTTGGAAACCAGTTTTATTTTCCTTCAAAGCCCATTTATCCTATTATGTTTACCATTTAGTTTATTGACACCACTATCCTCAAGTCATGCCTGCTAATCTTTGACTCATCTTTCTCTTCTGCCTACTCTGAAGTATGGGTTTTCAGTTGGGGGTGTAATCACAGATGAGCCATTTGATTGTCAGAATAAAGTGCTAAAACTTATATTTATAGGTAATTTCCATTAAGAATGATTTCAAAAGATGTCTTAGGTGATAAAAACAAACTTTGTTTAACACCTCATGAAGTGGATAGTTCCTTTCACAGAACTGCAAAATGGGGTGGAACTCAAGGAATTTTTATTTTAGTTTTTAATTTTTTTTAACAATTATTCATTTTTGAGAGACAGAGAGACAGCGTGCAAGTGGAGGAAGGGCAGAGAGAGAGGGAAATACAGAATCCAAAGCAGATTCCAGGCTCTGAGCTGTCAGCACAGAGCCCATTTTGGGGCTTGAACTCATGGACCATGAGATCATGACCTGAGCCGAAATCAGATGCTTAACTGACTGAGCCACCCAGGCACCCCTAGGAATTTTTATAAGATAAAAAATAAAGAACCAGGAAGAGGAAAAAAGAAACTATCTGATTGGCTGGAGTCACATAGTCAAATTTTTTGGCATGAGAAGAAACAAGGAAATAAGTATGCAGCCCAGAGCTAGTTTGGCTTTTGGGAATTGGTTTTACTTCACTTCTGGTTAAGTTGGGCGTTTAGAGAAACATAAAACTTCTCTGAGTTTTGGTTTGCTGTTATGGCACCCTTGAGCAGGAATGGCTCATCTTAGGCCTAGAAAGTTATTTCAACATTCCTAAGTACAATAAAATAGGGTTTTATTACGATTTTATTTAAGTACTTCCCCGGTACTCTAACTCTGTATATATGTAGAGTCATGTCAGGTGTACTTGGAGAGGAATCCAGAGGGAGTGTGGGAATTCACATTTGTGAAGAGATCAACATGGCTCACTTAATTTTTTTATTTTAAGCCTATTATGCCTATGAACTTAGCAAATGGATTCATAGATTATATTATCTACTTTCACTTAAACTCACAAAATAGAAAGTGACTTTAAAAATCCCTGTGGTGAATAGGAATTGAAGATGATTCTAATTATAAGCACTAGTGGTGTGCCTGAGTGGCTCAGTCAGTTAAGCAACCGACCTTGGCTCGGGTCATATTCTCTCAGTCTGTGAGTTTAAGCCCTGCATCAGTCTCTGTGCTGACAGCTCAGAGCCTGGAGCTTGTTTTAGATTCTGTGTCTCGCTCTCTCTTTCTCCTACCTCCACTACTTGCGGTCTCTCTCTCTCTCTCAAATATAAGTATACATAAAATAAGATAAGATAAGATAAGATAAAATAAAATCACTGGCAAATAAGAATATATAGAATGGAATTTTCTATAACTAATACAAACTCTTCATCAGCTATAATACATTTTAATTTATCATATATACACATATAGATATAACAGATGTATACGTAGATTATATATCATCATAGATATGGATATCTTTAATCTGTAAGAAATCAGAAAAAATCTTGAAGTTATCAAGATTGCTTGAAATGAGAATTTTTATTTGCTCATTGTAAACCATAAATCTTGCTGTAAATACATGGTGCTTTGAGGTGAAAGTTACTACTATGAAGCCATCAAAATTAACAAGCCGTTTAGAAATCAAGCATCCAAACATGAATTAAACCACTCTCCTTAAGAGCAAAAAGGGGGGGCGCCTGGGTGGCTCAGTCGGTTAAGCCTCTGGCTTCGGCTCAGGTCAGATCTCACGTTCGTGGGTTCGAGCCCCGCGTCAGGCTCTGTGCTGACAGCCAGCTCAGAGCCTGGAGCCTGCTTCAGATTCTGTGTCTCCTTCTCTCTCTGCCCCTCCCCCGCTCATGCTCTGTCTCTCTCTCTCTCTCTCTGTATCAAAAATAATAAATAAAACATTAAAAAAAAAAGAGCAAAAAGGGGCCCCTGGGTGGCTCAGTCGGTTGGGCCTCCGACTTTGGCTTGGGTCAGATCTCACGTTTGTGGGTTCGAGCCCTGCATCAGGCTCTGTGCTGACAGCTAGTTCAGAGCCTGGAGCCTGCTTCCGGTTCTGTGTTTCCTTCTCTCTCTCTGCCCCTCCCTCTCTCATGCTCTGTCTCTCTTTGTATCAAAATAAATAAAACATTAAAAAAAAGTTAAAAAAAAAGAGCAAAAACATAAAAAGTTTGTAAGCACATATGGATGTTTCAAATTACATGTATGATATTAGTTCATTAGTAGAGCAGTGCATATTTTATAACTAAATAAATATGCATTAGTTGGAGGGGTGCATCTGAAATTGTAACTTACATTGGGTGCACAGTCAAAAACCCCAAATCATTTTCTTAGTGAATCACTCTATCCTGTTTATTCTGGCATCCTCAAAGCTCTTTCCTTCTTCCTAGAATGCTCTAGTTCAGGCTCTAACCTGCTCACTATAAAAGATTCGCACTGAACTCCTTTCTCTAATGTCTCACCTTTTCAATCCCTTTTTTTGGCCATTTGCTGCTAAAGTTGTTTGAGGCTTATATTTAGTCTTGTCATTTCCCTGCTTAAAAACTTTGGTGGTTCCCTGTTGGGACATAGTGAATACCCAGCTTCTTAACATGTTGAGAGTTGTTTGTGATTTGGCCTAAACTGTCATTTCTTCTATTTAGCTCTTATTTCACTCAACCATGCTAACCCCCAAGCCAGGAACATTATATATCTCTCACTTTTCTCTTACTATTCCCTTAGCTTAAAATACTTTTTTCTTTGCATCTTATATTCTACTTATTTAAAACCTGTTTTCTTCCCCCCCGCCCCGCCTTAGCTTTATTGAGGTATGATTGACAGATACAATTGTTTATATTTCTAGTGTACAATGTGATAATTTAAGATATGCACAGCCTGTGAAATAATTACCACAATCAGAAGAACTTTCCCCTTTAAAGCCTGCTCATTTTGCCTCTTTCATAAAGTAAGCACATGGCTCCTTATGGGAATATAACTCCTTTCTCTGATTTCTCATAGTACTTTGTTTCTGTCTGTGCTTAAGTATGCATTCAGCACAGGACTCATCCAATCAGAATAGATATCTTCTTTACTTGTGCAAACTGTGTGTTTTGGGAAATTATCAGCTCAGTCTTTTGGGATATATCCCACTGTGCTTTATAATCTATTCAGTTATTATGTTTATCTTTGTCTTCTTCATTCCTCTTCTTCTAGATTTTACGCATTGGGGCACAGGGAGTTAGTACTTTTTGTATTATTTGTGGAGAAAACTTGTGAAAGACTTAGAAACGGACCACGATATTGTAGTTGTCTTCAATGGAAAACTAGGCATTGTCCAGATTATCTGATTCTATCGGGTCTCTGAATCTTTTATTGTCTTTGAGTTATTTTACATTGCTCTAAGTTATATAATACGTATAGTAATGCAAATGATTTTTGTCCATAGAAATGCAAATTGTATCTCATTGGGATTCAGTTGATTATTGCTCTGTGGATATTGAACAGTTTTGAAGTTTAACATTTGTTAAGCAAATTTATTTCTCCATTCCTAATGCCATATATGTGTGGTTCTTTTAATTCTCCTTTGAACCAATTGTAATATCTTCTGGTTCCTTCATTAATTAATGAATAAAAGAAAAGCTTTGACACATGTTCATTTTATATCTGTATGAAAGTCATGCTATATCCTCTTCTAAAAATTATCTTTTAATACATGACTATGCCTTGAGCTTAATAAATATTAATGTTTCTTAAATCCAAATTAAAGGTCATTTAATGAAGATCACTGGAAAAAATTGAGGCATTTTTCTTCTAGGAATTTTTGAGAGTACGGGGTAGATCAGTATTTCCCAAACTGAATTTTGGCTTGTCTGAATAAGTAAACAATCTCCTATAGTAGACTTAAAGCTTGTTTCTGTCACAATGAATTTGAATATTGGTCTTTGGAATCTTTGATCAAGTTGAGTATACCCAAGACAAAACAAAACCCAAATTATGCCATTTGTATTTACTCAAGTATTCAAAAACTGATATAAAAAAGAATAAGAAATTATGAAAGTATTACTCAATTATTTTATTACATGTTTTTGGTTGCTTGTTTTTAATCTAGCAGATTTTGGCTTGACAAAAATTACACAGAAATCTTCTCATTAATCCTTCGGAAGTTGTAAAAGGTGATTGTTACATACATGTTGTAATGGTCTAAACGTAAGAAACACGTCTTGAATGCCTCATACGTTCACATCTGTCATTCTTGTCTTCAGACTGGGAAATGCTTGAGAATCAACCTTAGGTCTCTATTTTTTGTCTAAATTCTCCACATACCCCAATTGTATTCTCTTTCTCCCACTTTTTCAGCTTCTCTTCTATCTCCTTTCCTTCCACTCCAGTTATAGTGTTTCCCAAATATCTGTGTCCTTCTGAGAAAGTTCTTCACTCCCTACCTTCAGATTCCCGTTCACTTTACTGTTTTGAACAAAGGTGAAATCAGAGAAGATGAGAAAAGAGTGCAAAGATGGGAGACAGACTTTAGAAGTAAAATAGACAACCCTTGCTGATGGACTGTATGTGGGAGATGAGGGGACGGAGAACCACGGGTGACTTCTGTTTCTGGCTTGAGCAACTGGTGGCTTCAGGGACCATTTACTGACATGGGGAGACTCCAGTGGGGATGAGCTTGGGAAAGATGATCAGAACGTTGTTTTCAGTTGCTTTTTATTTACATTGAAATATGTTTAGACATTAAAACCAAGAAAATACTGTATATACTAAATTTTCTTGTGTGAAATTCTGCAGCACCCACCACTCTCAATACCATCTCTCTAGGACAGAAAAATGCATCTCCCCCTCCATTGCAAGTTGCACACTTTTTTTTTTTTAAAGATTAAGGGGAAAGGGATGGTAGTGTAACAATTATTTTGCCCTAGGTCTTCCTCAAAGGCTGAGACAAATTCTCCTTTCTGTAGAAGAGTTGTTTAAATTAGCTGGAAATTCACAGTTCACTGCTTTTTAAAAGGCACCCTGTCCCTTAGGGAAGTAGAATATGAATATCTTCTACTGTTTGTAAGGTGAAAGATGTTAAACATTGATCAGATCAGAATGGGGCAGCTCTAACAGGAGAAAAAAATTCCAAACGACCTGCCTGGTTTCACAGCCTTCTGGCCCAAATGGTACTGACATTTTCATTAAGCAGGTTAAGGAAAACAATAGAGGTTAATTAACTTAGTGGTGTTTCAACTGAAATGGCCGAAACTGCCCTAGGCTTCAGGTAAGTCTAATGCTGTTAGTAGCATCTTGGCCTTCCACTTTACACCATATCACCTTTGAAGGTCTGTAAACAAATTAGAATCGCTTTTTGTGTATGGCTGTGTAGCTCACAGGGATGTGAAAATACATTAGGTAACGTCTGTAAAGCACTTTAAATGATTTATTCTTGAGCCAGTTTTTCCTAAGGGATACTTTGTCTCACATGCTTCTAATTGCCATCGAGCTAGATGATAAAGAGCAATCTTCAACTAAACACTTGGTGGGCTGCAGGAGATGACTCATAGATCTTGTTACTCTATGCACACAGAACATATACTTACATTTCCCATCATGAAATTCTGCCTTTTTAACTAGCATATTTTTCTTTTTGGTGACATTTAGATATCATTTTTGGTTTGCAGAAGTGGCAGGTATAACTTTGTGGTTGTTAGAAAAAAAAGTTCTTACTTCAGGGGTAGAATAATGCAAAAAGAGCGTAGGTTTTGAAAGACTGTTCAGGGTTTGACACCTGGCTTCACCAATTACTCGCTAAACAATGTGGCAAATCATTTTGCCTGTTGAACTTCAACTTTCTTACTTGTAAAATGAAGATAATAATACCTATCACTCAAGGTTGTTTTTCTGACTAAATGAGTAATGTATAGTTTTTGACACTTAGGTGATGCTCAAGAAAAGATTCTTTCTTCTTTCAAAGTTCATTGTCATTGGTAAATTCATAAGCTATCATTCTCAAGTTAGCTCGCTACCAGTCAATATCTACAAGTTCATATGTATGTCATAGTGACCGGATGTTTAATAGAAAATAGTTAAGCACAGATAGATCCCTTTAGGTTGTTAAATAATCCTTGGTTTAGTCTGTTAAACAATACCCAATATGATATTGAAATGTCCTGGTTTTTGTTTTTTTTTGCATTATTTCCAAGTTTTAAATAATTTTGCTTAACAAGCTACTCTTTAGATCATAAATAACTGATAGAGATTATCTTTGATCATGCACACACACACACAAGTCTGGTTTTATTATGTTTGTTTACATAGTTCAGCAAAAGGTATTAACTAACCATATGTGCCCCTTTGAGCATTCAGTATTGAACAACTATATGGGCCAAATAATTAAATTCTACTGAGTAATTTCATTAAGGGATATGGGATTCAATCATTTAGAAACATCTATTTTTTTTTCCCATCCCACAATTGGGAAACCAAGCTCGAGAAAATCTATTCAACAAGATTTCACCTTCATTTCTTATAGATTCCAGAGAATTTCTTTCTACCCAAATACACTGTGGTTCCTGGCCAGTCAGTGAGTGATGCAGCCTGTGAGCTGTGAGGCTTTAATCTTAAGACAGGTACCAGACCAGTTTTCTTGGACGGTACCGGTTTTATGGTTTCTTGCTTTTACATATAAAATATACCTGCTGCTTAATGATAGAATTTCCATAACTAAGTGAATATCACTTATTTTCAATTATGACTCTCAGGTATGACCTTGTGTGACAGTTTCACAGTTGAAGACAGTAAGATTCTCTGTTGGGGTGGAATACATAATTTTTTATAAGAATTTGATACCTGGTTAAAACGGCTGCTTAGTGACCCTATATAGGTAACTTCATTTTCATGGGAGGTATAGAGACTCAGTAAAGGTGTTCTGGTTTTAAATTCTAAAGGAGGCACTAAGAGAAGCCATTTTTTAAAATGTTTCACTAGATGTTGAGAGTTAAAGAGTTAGAGGTAAATTATGAAGTAAAAGAAAGGACTTCTTCATACAGGTATCAGGAAATAGACAATTAACAAATAAATGCTATCAATAATCCAAACCATAACTATAATTCAGTTTAATTTAGTTCATTTATGCATTTATTTAGTCTTATGCATTTAGTTTTATGTATTTATTTCTCTTGTTCTGCTTCATCTTGCTTTGGTTGTCAGGCTGCTTTCATGAAGCCCGTCTGTTTCTAAGTCCCAACTCGTTCCCGCCTATTTCTGACAATTGTGCAGGCAGTGTTATCTTTATGTTCTAGAGTTGCAACTCATGAGCCTGTTTGTTGAAATATCAACAAATAAAAGCACCCAGTACAGTCCTTTCAGTGAAATTCTAAGTTTGTCTTTCTTTGTTGGAGTTACAAATTTTAACCTCTGTGCATTTTGGCAAGCACCAGAAGATAAGAGAAGTCACAAGACTAAGTGATTATGGTTATTTGACTGTGGTAATCAACAATGTCAAAACTAAAGACAATACAGTCTCTACTGAGTGCAGTACATAGTTGTTGTTTGTTTTTGTTTTGTTTTGTTTGTAATAATATGATTAGTATTTTTCCTGGGAGTAAGAAGGTGGAATGAGCAGTGAGTGCACTGACCAATCTGCAGGGCCTGTCCATTCATTCTGTTATGTGTATAATCTCAGAAACATGCATATGAGTCATATTTTATATATAAAACTTGGGCTTTAATTTGACCACTCTTTTGATTAGTTCTTACAGTAGTGTGGAGCTAATCAAGAAATACTGAATGTGTTAAGAAAACAACCATTCGGGGCATCACTTCCTTTATTTTTTTTTTAATGTTTAGAGAGAGAGAGATAGAGAGAGAGAGAGAGAGAGAGATTGAGAGAGAGAAAGACAGCATGAGCATGGGAGGATCAGAGAGAGAGGAAACACAGAATCCAAAGACAGGCTTCAGGCTCTGAGCTGTCAGCACAGGGCCTGACGCGGGGCTCGAACCCACAAACTGCAAGATCATGACCTGACCTGAAGTTGGAAGCTTAACCAACTGAGCCACCCTGGTGCTACAGCATCACTTCTTTTATAAGGCAAATAAACCAAATGTTCATGATTTTTCAGCATTATTATGGGAAATTTTTATTTTATTTTATTATTTTTTTTAACATTTATTTAGTTTTGAGAGAGAGAGAGAGAGAGAGAGAGAGAGACAGTATATGAGCAGGGGAGGGGCAGAGAGGGAGGGAAACATAGAATCCGAAGCAGGCTCCAGGCTCTGAGCCGTTAGCACAGAGCCCCATGTGGGGCTCAAACTCACCAACCATAAGATCATGACCTGAGCCGAAGTCAGTTGCATAACTGACTGAACCACTAGGTGCCCTTTATGAGAAATTTTTAAAGAGGCTTTATGTGTAAAGAAAAATGCCAAAATTTTAATTTTTCTGAATCTAGGATACCATCGTGGGAGAGCAAAATCAAGAGTTATTAGAGTACTTTAGATCACCTATTATGACAAGATCCGGTGTGCCTGCGGAGCAACAACTTGGCTACCTATTAACCAAAGTGACAATACAGTATTCTAAATAACAAGAAGGTCACACAATTGCATGGAATCTTAGATCTTTCAGAAATGAGGAACTTTATGTTTTTGTTGCTTAATAACCAAGAGCATGACAAAGTCAGCACAAAACACAGGAGACAGTTTTGATGGGACATGAAATTTCTGCCACACAGATCACTAAGAATGTGAAAGAATAACTATTTACTATTCCTTGTTAAGAAAAGGCCCAATAGTTTAAGATAAGTTGTCATTTTAAATTATAGAAAACCAAATTCTAGTTTTATATTAATATTATATTTAGCAGTAAAAGATTCATGAGCTCCTTGTTCTGCTTTTTAAATTATCTTACAAATAAATACATCAAAATTGATTGAACTTCATTAAAACTTGAAAACATTTTATTTCCTCTTTTCAGACTCATTGCTTGCAGTTTGAGGCAAATGCAGTTTGTTTGTTTTTTTCTGCCAAACTGTAATTTCCTGTATCTATTAAATATTTGTTTCACTTTATCCTTTTTTACATCCTGGAACAAATAGACTTTTTCAGATGAAACTATTCTCTTTTCCTTGAAAACAAAAACACATTCCATTCCCTTGCATTGACAATTGCATTTTTCTGCTACTATTTCTTTAATATGGTCTTTGATTACCTGTATAGAGTATAACTTTCAGTCAAGTATGCTAATTTATATTTCATAGAGAAAGCTAGAAGAGAAATACAGAAGTATCTATCGTACACTGTTTAGTAAATTAGCAAAACTCCTCCATTCAATGAAAAAACCTTCTAGAGTTACACACACTTATATTTACATTATAAATTAGGAAAATGAGCACAATTATTAACATTTGTTGGATGCATCAGCAAATACATCCACTGTAAGAAACAAAAGCATACAAATTAAAAATAAGTCAAGTGACTGCATTTTAGTATTATATTTCACTTAGAAATTGTTTAAGTATCTATGGTTAGCCATTAAATAACTTTTCACTTAAGAGTACTTCAAAGTTTTAAAGTTAAAGAAGTATCTTCTTTAAGTTAAGTAGACATGCTGCAACTTAGAAAATCATTTATCAAAATTTAAGAATTTAGATGATTTATATTCACATAGCTTCAGAGTGAGAACTGAGGTTCCCTATATCCATTTGACTTCATACTTGTTCCAGGAAATTCTTAGGAGTATAAAGATGTAAAACAGTAAACAATTTTACTATTTGCTTTAGGAAATTCCTGAAAAGTGAATTATCCATATGATTTGTTCATCTGGCCAAACAGCTCTGTCTCCTATCAGGATAATAAATTGCTCACTTGGCCAAATAAGTAGCTTATAAAAAAAAACATTTACTTATTAAGACTCATGTCAAGAAGCTGGCCTTGCTATATTTCTCAATCCTAAACTATTATGTCAAGGACTGTCCCCCGTGTCAATTAGTTTCTCTCTTGACAAACTTGCCTTCAACCACTTATGCCCAGATCCCCAAGCCCTATAATTATCCTTTCCTAATTTCCCCATTTTGAGACATTACAAGGATCTCTCAAGGTGGTGTTATCCCTTACTGCAGTAGGTCTAATGAACTTAGCTTTGATTGATCAACAGAAACTCTGAGTTAATAAATGTGTGTTGCTTTAAGCCTAGAAGTTTGTGGTAATATTGTAATGCAGCAATGGCAAATGAATACAACCGCACTGATAAAACCAGGGAAGAATCAGATAGCCTTTTAAACCAACAGTTTATCAAACCTGCCTAGATTGTAAAAGATACAACGTTATTACATGAACTTGTATTGTTATGCAAACCTGCTTCTGATCTTGAGGTTTCTGTAAGAA
Organism: Suricata suricatta; assembly: GCF_006229205.1. Lineage (NCBI taxonomy): Eukaryota > Metazoa > Chordata > Mammalia > Carnivora > Herpestidae > Suricata > Suricata suricatta. The sequence continues at coordinate 80,439,129 of NC_043701.1, read as the reverse complement.
ATTTTTAAAGCTTATTTTACATGTCCATTTTTAAAATTTCCTGAGAAACTTGAGAATATTTGAGTTATGTAAGTGCTTATTTTTCTTTATGAACTAATTAGAATGGAGCTGTTTGGATTTGAGAGACTTTATAATTTATTGATGTGCTCAAGCGGTAGGAAAACGTCAAACGCGCAGTGAGAGGTAAAGGTTTTTCTCAGTTACAGATGCACAGACATGCTGAGAGCTTGCAGCTTTAGCCCAACAACCTCAATCATAGATTAACAATAAACACAGAACCATGACAACTCACAAGAGCAGATCTCAAAGGGATGTTATACTTTCAGTGAGAATAAAATGTTTTTTTGACTGAGTTGATTTCACACATAATCAAGCAAACAAATAAACAAAAGGTTAACAAAGCAGATTCTTTATCATCTCTCACCTAAAAGATCCCTATTATCATAAATCACCTAACGGTTAGATCATAAAACTGTGTTCCCAAATACTGCTGTTATCAGTGAGGGATAACTTGTTAGCTGTACAACAACCAGATATATAAATACACACACACACACACACAAGGTGCTTTCTTGACTATGAAATCAGGACTGGCTCAGTGGTCCAATGTACAATGGGTCCATGGGTCCAGCTGGAGTTAGACAAGACATGAATAGATGAATAGTCTTAGCTAAGAACCAGCAAAAGGAAACAAAATCTTCCACAGTGTACTCACAATGATTTAGGCTATTTTAGGATTGAAGAGTTTACGTGGGAAGTAGGAGGGCCAAAGGAGCCATATTACTGATGACCTTGAATGTTAAGTTGTGACTGTATATTATTGTTGGGTGTTAAAATATACTTCTTTTCCAAAAGATAAAATCATGACATTCATACAGATACAAAACTGAATAGATGTTAAAGATTTTATTTAACTCATTAACAAGGACGGTGGTGAGGTGTCATAAGTTCAAGGGGGAATTATAAAAAAAAGACATTCGTATATCAGCAATATTGAAATAAATGTGCAAATGGAGGTAAAACTGGCCTCACGGGAGTAGGTGGGATGGGAGGAAAATTGATTGACTTTCCCCCAGACAGAATTTACACAATTACAGGCAATAATTATTATGCATTGTTATTGGTTATCTCCATCTTACAAAATTTTAAAGTAATTCAAGGACTAGAATCGGATACTTGAAACAGTACGACGAAATAATATGTTTTGTTTTGTTTTTACTGATAAATATTTAATCATAATATTTTCCTACAATAAGATTGACTGGCTTGATGGTAGAAAATAGTGGGACAGTTATGAGAAGGGATTTAGTAGAAACTATACAATTTGGTTGTTGCTTCGACGTAGTGAGTGGGAAGGAAGATTCAAAGATCATTCATTACAAGTGTGGCCATTGCCGAAGTGGTTACTGGTTGCTTCATGTGAAATGACTGGCATGGTGTTGGAGATAATGAAGGGAAAATCAAGGAAATATTTTAAGAAGAAATCATTTTAGAAGTTCAAGTCCTGAAAGAGGCCTTTTGGTTGGGAGGGGGAGGTTTGCCATCTACTTCATTATCATTAGACATTCCTTTTTAATGGTTCCCTCAAATAGTCATGCAATCTAAGTAAAAATAATGAGCTTGCTCAGCCTGATGGCTTCTGGGTAAGTCCTTTGACTTTCCCTTTTGGAATTGACTTAGAATATGTCGCCTTTTCTGATGTATTTGATTAGGAATCATTTGTGAGCCTACAGAAAAAGATCAGGAGGGAATTTAGGGAAGTCCTGAAATGAACTGAGGAAGACATTGCTTAGTAGTTTTCTTCTTCCCCAGTATGAAGTTGATTAGAGAATGTTCTGAGTAAAAAGAGAGAGAGAGAGAGAGAGAGAGAGAGAGAGAGAGAGAAAGGAAAAAAAAGTAAGAGGAACAATTGGAGAAATACTTTCTCTTCAAAAAGTTTGAGTGAAAAGGCATTAATATGATCAGGGATCTTTTTCAAATTAAAGATATGAAGAATACTAGGTTTATAGATATATTACTGTTTGTTTAGCTTAAAATCCTTTGAAATTCAGTTTTATGTCAAATATATCTGCTCTAAATTAGTCAACTTCCTGTTCTGACTTCCCAACATTTCAAAAATTTCACCTTAATATAATCTCCTCTGTTTATCCACATATAGAAGTGAGGTAGTATATTGCTTTGTTCCTTGATTAAGAAAGAAAAAGAAGGAAGGAGGGAGGGAAGAATAAAAGAGAGGGACATGGGACAACAGGAATTGGAGAACTAGGGAAAAGAGAGAGAAAGAAGAGAAAAGTGAGGGGACCCCTGATTCTAGTTACAGTTTGGTCACTAACCTGTTTTAGAAATTAGTCTGGCCACTACTGTAGACTTGGGAAACCTTTTCTTCCTCGGCCAACAGGGTAGTAATAAAACCCTCAAATGACAACTTTCCTTAAACTCTATTATACTTTCTTTTATATTAACAATGAATGTTCAGCACCTCAGATATACCAAGCCCTATACTAGAGACTGGGAATATGGTAGAGATAAAGGGCATTCTTGCTCTTTTTTAAACTTTTGCTCTGGTGGGAGGTGCTAAAAAATAAACACACTTAATTAAAATACAATTTAATACTGGGTACTTAGTAAGAGACCTTGTTTGTTACTCCTAGATTGAGGGCTAAAGCCAAATCTGAGGTTAAAAAATGTGTTGAATGCTCCAGATTCTGAAGACAATAGCCAAGAATTAGGGACAGATATCCCCTCAAGGCTGTGGTTGCTAGAGTAATTCACCCAGTTGTCAGGCCAACTCCCCTTTCCTTTTTCATTCCACCATTCCTAGAGGGGATTAGAGAGGGGAGAGAGAATCAGCTGCCTGAAGTGAAGGTGCTTGGCTTCTCTTCTACTGCATTTGTTACTCCTGTACTTAGCAGAGTCGGGGAGGTGTCCCCTAAAAGTCAAGTGAATATTTGTTTAGCCCCAAAAGCCAAGGGAGGGGAGCTTCAAGACAGCCACCCATAGAGATTGGGGGTATCTGCAAGAAAGGAAGACTGCTTCTTGTTTTCTACTAGTCAAATGCTTATGCATCTTCCTACCAATCTGCCTCTGCCGTTTCCACAGTGTGGAAGACAAATCAGAAACAGATGGCAGAACAGAGAGAAGCGGCTTGTCCTCCAACCTTGGCATGGCAAATATATTTCCCAGTTCAAACAGACACTAGAGCTGTAGATGGACTCGAGCTGACCTCCCGGTAACCTCACCTGCTGAGTAGATCTTGACAAGTAAGAGCCTTGTGGCACACCATTAGGGCATCTGCTGTGGGAAGGTCGGAAGAAGTGGGACAGAATGGGATTGCATATGCCAGGGATTCCCTCAGAGTTTTCTATGGAACCAGCAGTTGGAGGCTTGCTGCAGGGAGAATATCAAAGACTAGGTGGTGATACCCAGAGAAGCCTCTATGACCAAGACAGAACCAACAGCAGGCAGACATTTACACAAGATCTTGACTACTTTTTCTTCCTTTTCATCTTCAGTTTTAGCAACCCTAATATTGGGCGAATGAGAGAGGAGTGAAGAAACATGCTGGGAAGAGACAGCCCGAGAAAGAATGAGACTGAGGTTTATAAATGAGTCTGGGGTTTTAAAACTGAAAGTGACCCAACAACTCTGGGAGCTGCCTGAGTTATTGCTAAAAGGCAGGGAAGGAAAATTGAACAGTGCAAGGTTGAAGGCAGTGGTTGAAACAAAATCACATGCATTTGTTTGTTTTCTGCCCGTGTTTTTACCCCCATAGCGTTCAAACTGTAAGTACAAATAGGTAGGATCATTGTGTTTGGTGTTAACGCTATGAAGCAAATAGAGAAATGCGTAGAACATAACTATGAAGATGGTGGTGGGTAGGAGGCTGCCTTAGCTATGGGGGTCTGGGAAGCTCTTTGGGTTGAAAACTTACATGAGAAAGAGGCACTCATTCCAAACTCTGGTTCAAAAGTTTAAAATGCTCTAAGGTAAGATCAAGAAATAAGGTCAGCGTGGATGGATTTTAGTTAGTGAGGTAGGAGGTGATCGAAGACACTTCTGGCAAAGTGAGCAGAGGCCAATAGGCCTTGGCAAAATATTTTGATGGCAACTTTTTTTTTTCTCCATAATATTTTATTGTCAAATTGTTTTCCATACAACACCCAGTGCTCTTCCCCCCAAGTGCCCTCCACCATCACCACCACCTCTCTTCCCCCCTCCCCAAGATGGCAACTTTCTTTTCTCAAAAAATTTTCAAGCATTTTCTTGACACTAGCCTCCTTACAGAAAATCCTAGGTTGGTTAACTTAATTTTATTTAATGGATAATATAATTTGAAGTAATTCTGGTCTCAGAGGTAACAATTAGTAAGACATCTTACATCTCTTCCCTTATGACCCCAGTGCTACTATTCTATCAAGATAGTTATAAAAAATTCACTTATGCTACTCCTAGTTTTATCTCACTCAGCTCTTGATACCCAAGGATTAAATCCTTGGCCATCAGGGGGATGCACACACTTAAGTAGTTATAATCAACATCTAGATTCTAGATGATATATCTGTTTGTTGTAAGATTGAAGTTATAGGCTTAAGTGTTGTTGTAAATAGTTCATATTAATCATGCCAAAAGAAAGATCAAACTATTCATTTGCTAACATAGAAAAGGTATGCAGCACACTGGAAACATGGAGCCTAAAGATTCTGTTCTTTGATATTTATGATTTAAACCCCAGAACAGGAAATCCTCTTGGACTCGGCTTTAACCCCAGAGATGGAAATCTCTGGCAGGAGCAGTACGCGTTGTCTCTCATTAGAGTGCCGTTTTTCCATAACCACATTAAGGAATGCGCAGGTCGTGAGGAACGTGTGCTGGGCGCTCTTGCAGCAATGTTCCTGGCTTCTTCTCTAATGTGAATTACAGACCTCTCAGCACAACCCCGAAACTTCTCCCTGCCACACTTATGCAAATAGTCACTCTGAATCCAACATGATACCTTTTGGTTAATCCTGGAACATTAAGTATTGCAGCTGTCTCTTGGAAGAAACTGAGAGAAAAATTTCTGTTCAGTATGGAAATAACTCTATAAAGCTCATGATAAATGGAGGCTTGTGAATAGTATATCAGTTATTGCAGTCATCATTATGGGAGTATATTTCCTTGGTTCTTATGGGAAATTACTTTCTTTGGCACATTCTTGGGAATTATTTCATGTGTTCCATTAGCTTCGCGGGATGACATCCTAAAATGACGGATGCAGTTCTATTGTTTTGTTAGAGTGCTCTGTAACTGCTCTTAGGGCTCCTTGTTTGAATGCATGTTATATTCCCTTTGAATATTATCTGAAAATATGATTCATAGTTTAGTCTGAATGTTTCCAAAAAAATGACTTAATGATCAAGAAGGAAACTTGTTCCAGTGGAAAGAGTAATAAACAGCAGAGCAGCAGGTAATCCTTGTTCTAGTTCAATCCCACTGCTAAGTATGTGAACTATGGCAAATTGCTCTAGCTGTAGTGTCTGTTTTTTTTATCTATAATTTATTTTTCAAATCCCCTTCAGTGTATGTTTTCTGTTATCCTAACATTTTCAGCACTTAGTAAATAATAACCCTTTAACTGAAAAATCCTGCTGGGAAGGCAAAAATTAAGAAAAGATGTACAGTCAAGTACTGACTTAACATAGTATGTTAGTAAGCAATATTGCTTGCGAACAACAGAAGTCCACAGACTAAGCAAAATTAAAGGTATTGCAAAAAGTATCAAGGGGGCTCTCAAAATTAGTTGGAGGCTAGGTAGGGGGCAGCTTGGGAATGGGGAATATTCTGGAGAGTTCTGAAGAGCAGAGAGGCAGGAAGCACCGCCACCATAGCATGGCTGGAAGAGTCTGGTCAGGATTCTGCTCTTATACTGACACTGCTGCATGGCAGTCAGCTGCTCGTTTTGCCTCACTTGCTGAGATTCATAGTGTAGTATGAAAACATTCAATGGGCTGTCGTCAGGTGTACTTCGAGGTGGGGCCCTGTCAGGACAGTTACCTACAGTTAGAGAGTAATTCTAATTCCCTAAAAGGAAGTAATTCCATTTAGAGAGTAATTCTAATTTCCTAAACGGAAGTTAGAGGGCCTTAAAGTAGAATGGTTAATGACAGTTGTCCCCATATATATTCAGTCACAGAGATAGAGAAGCTAGGTTAATTTACACTGGGAGGATGGAGAGACTTTATGAGAAAGGCTGGATAAATAGAAGTGGAGGGAAGTTCAACGGGGGAGATTAAAAAAGAAAAACAGCAACAACACACACATAATACCCCACAACAAAACAAAACAAAAACAAAAACTAGATCTAAGCCACCACCAAAATTTAGTCTGTGGAACTTTCAGTATTATTTCTAATCAGCAACACTGTACCTTTGGTTCTCAGAGAAACTTGGTGTTCACTCATGGGAAGGAGAACAGTCTAACTCTTGGTATAGTCTATTTTTCAAAACCTAGCAAAATCACATCTTCTCATGGGAGAGTGCACTTCTTTCAAAGGCATCCTGAAAATGCATTCCCAGGACATTGTCTCAGGCCACCGAGGAATTTGGTTCCTCAGTTTCCCCACTCCTTCAGAAAATACCTCATCTTCTACATTATAAAACAAATAAGCCCAGGGGTGCCTGGGTGGCTCAGTTGGTTAAGCCTCTGACTTCTGCTCAGGTCATGATCTCATCACTCATGGGGTCAAGCCCCATGTCGGGCTCTGTGCTGACAGCTCAGAGCCTGGAGCCTGCTTTGGATTCTGTGTCTCCCTCTTTCTCTGCCCCTTCTCCACTTGCCCTCTATGTCTCTCTCAAAAATGAATGTTAACAAAATTTAAACAAAATAGGCACAAAAATATATTTAAAAAGAGCTAATAAGAGGTAAGAAATCATATACTTTTGTCATGGCTGTCACTTATTATTTGTGTGACATTTTTCTTCTCCCTTGTCACCAACATTTTATTGCTGGATTGGAATAGTGTGGATTATATGGTGACATTGCTTAGAGTTTCTAGCAGCAGATGCATACTCTCTCTCCATGGCTGTGCATGGCAACAGCCAGCCAGCCCTTTGTTAACCAGTTTCAAAGGCTATTAATGATCAATGGAATATACCTAGACTTCTGTGGCTAAGATGTTCAAGTTAAATTTTAATTCCCCTTCACCCATAATAGAGTTAGAACTGAGGCTTATAGAACTTAATTAGTGTTTCACAGAAAAAGAAAAATACATTTTCTGTGGCAGCAACATGAGAGAACCAATGAAGACCGCCACTTGTCTCTGTCTCAACATAATTTCAAATAAACACATAGAACCTACTTTAAACATAACATTTCCATGGATATAAACTTGGAGGTTTCTCTGTGCTGAGCATGCATATTAGGGACTCAATAAATATCGGTTGATTTAATTCAAAATACATCTAGAAACTGATGGGGGAAGTGCCTCTTCACGTTGGCTGTCATGAGATTACATTACTATTGTTTGCGGTAGTCCCATGAAGTAGTGCTCTCACTTTCCCCCAGAAATGGTAGGAAAGCAAACAACTCTCTAGATAACATGGGTAAACATGAATAAAATATATTTACAGTATCCTACCTTGATGATGGATTTGCAAATCTGTGTGCTTTCAGATGTTCAAGACAGAGAAAAATTGCACAGGAAAAAAATCTTGTATTTCCTTATCAAAACCAGTGAAAGTAAACATGTATAGTAAATTGGAAAAAGCCTGTAAGTCCGGAATATTTTTTAGGTGTTATCTTTTGTGCATTAGCTTGGTGTTCTTGGCAGTGAGAGGAGGGCAAGGATTATTGACTTTCCCTTCTTTAATTTTGTTTTTCTTCCTCAAAGTGACAATCGACAATTGACACCAGTGGGATGAGACAACCTCCAAAGTGCATTTTCCCCCCAATTAATTGTGAAGAATGTGCTGTGTTTGTGGCAAATTCCTACACATAAGGCTGACTAGGATGCCAGCAATGAATGGGCTACTCTGGTCAACATTAGGGCACAGAAGACAGACCCAGGCTGTGAGAGGTGTGTTGTTGGGACCGAGCCAGCAGCTGGTTTTCTAGACACCTTCCAGAACCCTGAGAGAAGGCTTTCTTTTGGTGAATTTATCACAGTAAATGACCTGGCCTTGAGCTTGTCTAGGCTTGAAGCCCTGAAGTTTTAGTCAACTCAACGAGAATGGATGCATTTCTCAGTGACACTTTGATGTAAACCAAGCTCACAGGGTGATATCTAAAATTGAGTGCCAGTTTATTAATTTTTAATGGGAAATGTAGTTATTACACTAACCAGAGAACTATAGTCTGTGACCAGTCCATTCTATTTCTGTTGGTAATTGAACGTGAGATGTCAAATTATAGCCTGAAATTCACTTGATGACTATGAAATTAGAACAAAGGGAATTGTTAAATAAACATTCTTTAACTGTTAATACATTCAGGACACAGTCAGTTTTTCTCTTTCATGTCTTTTGTTATTAGTCATTACATGCTAAGCTTAACCATTTTAGTGCCATCTTCCCTCATTTCCCAGCCTTAGGGAAAACTTTAATTTTTCATGTACTGAGTTCAGCTCTGTGCTGACAGCTCAGAGCCTGGAGCCTGCTTTGGATTCTGTGTCTCCCTCTCTCTTTGCCCCTCCCCCACTCTCTCTGTCTCTCTCAAAAATAAAAACATTAAAAAAATAAAATAAAGTTGAAGCTTTATTTAAAAAATAAAATAAAGCTGAATTTCTGAAGGAGTAAGTTGGCTACTACCCACTGCCAAAGTGAGCCAGGAAGTATTGCCTGATTGTGGACCAGGAGAGAGACACCAAATTCTGAGAGATTCCTGTCTGTAGAGAAGTGTTACGTGGTGAGAATACTATGTCATGCCTCTTTACAACCTGGATGAAATATCCACAAATACTGTGCGTGTAATCTTTCTTGGACCCCAGGCCCCCACATACCTTGGTAGCAGAAAGGAGGTATCCTGAGTTGTGCAAACTATGGTAGGCAGAATTAAACTCTGCTGGGGGTTGTGTCTGATGGGCCTCTTACTGTTAGAAAAGTCATATTTAATATATGTACCCCACCCTCACTTTAATTTTCCCTTACCTGTTCAGCAGAGTCTGGTGTGAAGGCAAACAAAGAAAGTGAAGAACTTGGGGCTGTTCAGTGTCTGTTTCTACATTTCCACCCCCCAGATGCAGACTTCCTTGTGGCCCTGCATGCACTGAGGAAGCCTGTAATCTAGGCATTCTAGATCACCGCTTATACTTGGCCAAACTCGTCCCATTCGGAGTGGGGGTGGGACAATCTAGGTCCTAGACCTGAACCTGAAGTCCCAGGATTCATTTCTATGACTAACAAAAGCAGTGTCTATTCCCTCCATTTTTGTCTTGGCTTTGCTGGTCCCCAGTCCAAAGTGTTTTTGTAGATGGGATTCCTTGAAGGTGTTCTAGGCAAAACAGTTGATTAAAGAGGAGTCTCTATTTGAGAGGAAGCAAGGATGTTCCAGTTTGTAGAATTCCTCCCTCAAATAAGGGAGAAGAGAAGGAGTTAATGTATTTCTGAGAAGAACAAGAGCAAGAAGGAGGGAACCTATTTTTTGGGAGGCCAAGTTTTCCAAATGTGGTGGAAAGAGCTCAAGCTTTTAAGTCACACAGACTGTGTTTGAATTCCAAATTATCACTTGCTGACAGAGGGTGCTGGACAAGTGCTGTGGCCTCTAGGTGTGATGAGGGCGGAAGACATCTAAATCACAAGTGAGACCACATGAACAAAGTGCCCATCAAGGTGCCTAGACTACCCACCGTGCTGTTCACATGCCAGTTTCCTTCTTCTTAACCCATGATGTTTAATTGTGACCAGGTGAAAAAAGGAGGACTTCCCAGATAATAACCTTTTCTTCCTAGTTGATTGAAAGTTTCTCTTCCCATAATGTGATTGCCCTGGTAAAACCCAAAGAAGAGCTTTTTCACGCCTTGTCTGCAGACATCCCTGCCAGCAATCTTTTCCTGATTCACTTAGTGTACTTACCCTTGCTGTGATCACCCATAAGAGAGGAGATTGGTTCAATTCAGCAATGAGGAGAATATGTCACTGTCCCACAGCGGCAGTAATGGCCCTTCTGCCCTTGGGGAGAGAGGTAATAGGCACTACTAAGTTATTTGAAACTTTCATCTATACACTTTTGTCCTTTTCCACTTTTGCCCATTTGATCTTATGCCTTTTTTTTTTTTTTTAAATATTTGATGGCATCCAAGGCTGGGGTTTGGAAGTGGTTCAGTAAATGAATATAATAATACATGTTATATTCTCATTTGTTTCTTTGTATTTTTCAAGATGAGTCCAGCTAACTTAGCTTTTTCATTTTTCCAGAATTAAGTAACTTCTTGGACCCTTTGATTCTCAGACTTCTTTACTTTCTGTATGTGTCCTGAATACCATAAATGCAATATTACAGTGAGTCAACATTTTCACCAAGGAGAATCAAATCTAATCTCACTAAACTTGTTTTTCAAATGTAAGAGCTAACGCTCTGATTACCTGGGGGCCCAAGGCATGAAATGGGAATAGGAAAACAAGAGTATAAAATAAGGCAGATTGTTTTCCAACTGGAATATAGACATATAATCAAAATGATTTTCAACTTACAGACACAGCCTAGATTTGACTATATCTGGGATGGCAAGGGACACAATGAATACCTTGTTTCTCTGACTAACAATGAAAACATCTCATTAAAAAAATACATTTTCAACAGTTATGCCCTAGACTGCAGAGCCAATCACCTAAACAGAAAATATTTGGACAATGTATGGTTACTATATATCTATAAATAAATCTAATTTGGAAACTGCTGGTCATTTGATTTTGAAAGAAAAGCTAATACTGGACTATAGTTACTGAGAGGCTTCAAAGAAATCATTGTATTTTTGCAGTTGAATTTAAGTTACAGAAAATTCTGGTAAAGCTTTTCAAGCTGTATCTACTACATTGAGTGAATCAGAGGTGAGAAATGTTCTAAATCAATAACCAGCATTCTAATGTGACTTTTATGTAATTCTTCAAGAGGAGACCTTGGAGAGCCAATGCCATGTGACTTCTAGTCAAGCCCAGACAACTTGCCCTTGCCACCTTGTTCTCTCAAGAGAAGGATGAGCACATGGGAATGACGAAGAGCTACCCACTTGGGATCCTATTGATTTTCACAGGTTATTTCCCCTTCTGCTTGCCTCCCCCACCGATTTCTCACTCCCTGCTATTTCTTTCACCGCCAGCATGGCAGAGAAAAAAAAAGACGGTTATTGGTACATGTTGGTGGATATTGTACATATTAGTACTTTGAATAAGATTTTCTATTTCTGTTCACGGTGCAAAAGTGCATGCAGAGCAAGGGAAGTTTTCCACAGTCCTAATGGTTTCTTTGGCAGAAACTTACTGATATCCTGCTGAATTTAGAATTGTTATTTCGAATGGCCTTTAAATGTGTTGCTTTATAGGTAATTAGGACTTAGATTTCAGAGAGCCAGCATCACAGGGTGATTAAGGAATAAGTTCTGGAACAGAATCCTGATTTTGCGTTTTAGATATGTAATTTTGGGTAAATTACCTAACCTCTTTGTGCCTCAGTTTCCTCATTTATAAAATGAAATTTGGGATAAAATATTTTGATATGTAAAGCATTTATAATAGGCCTGGCTCAAGATAAATATAAATTGAATGGTTGCTCTCACAGGTCTATGATCCCTTATTTGTGATTCTAAAATTGAAAAGCTGGGGGAGGGGAATGGCACATATTATAGAAAACTTGCTAAGTGGTTAAGATCTGACTTGAACTGATCTGTGGAAATTTATAGATTTTATTGGTCCCACTTTGTGTGAAGAATCATATGTAAGATTAAAGAATTACTAATATGCTTGATTATAAGCTTGATACCTCCCCCCCAGGGTTGTTGCATAAAATACTATCTGCAACTTTTTAAAATCCAAGATGTTCTGAATTCCAAAAGGTATCATCCCAAGGGTTTTTCGAACCTCAGTAAAGCGTAGTACAATAAAACAAGGAATGCCTGTATAATAGTGTGCTTTTGAATTGACCGTTTAAAAATTATATTTCTCTGTCTCTATTTCTAGTTATTACTTTTTACCTTAAAGTTTACTTTATTGGATCTTAGTATAGTTACAACACTTGTCTTTTGGTTAGTGTTTGTACATTACCTTTTTTCCATATATTTCTCCCAACTTTTGTTTTCTCACATCCAAGGCTTGTAAGCAGTATACATATTTTTAAAATCTATCTTGACAATTTTGTCCTTTAAATGTGTACGTAGTCACTTTATATTTAATATATTAACTATTATATTTCTGTTTAAATTTACTATATTAGGCTTAATTTTAATTCTTCTTGCCTTTGGGTTCTTCTTTTCATCTTCCCTAACTTTATTTGAATTAATGAGTATATTTTATTCTTCTTCTATTAGGTCAGTAGTAATACATTTAAAAATGTTCTTCTGTGGTTAATGTAGAGATTACAACAAGCCTTCTTGAGTTACTATGTAGGTTAAGTACCATCTTCCTTATATTAGTACTTTTATTGCTTTCTGGACAATGTAAAGGATCTTACAAACATTCTGATTCCATAACTCACTCCTTCTGTGCTGCTGTGATATATATTAGTTTCCATATATTAAACCATACAAGAGGCTTTAAAAAATTAACTAATATTAATTTGGGTTTATTTACATTTTGAACGTTTGGTCCTTTTCCTTAATTCCTATATCACAATGTCAAACTAGATCATTTTTCTTCTAACTGAAGAACTCTTCTAGAATTTTTTTTTTGCATGTATCTACATTGAAGTCTTTCAGTGTTGTTTTTGTTTTTGAATTTTAATTTAATTTAAAATATAACAGCTTCATTGAAACACAGTTCAAATACCATAAAATCCAGCCTATTTTAAAGTATTCCAGTTCAGTGGTTTTTATTACATTTATAGAGTTATAAATACACTGTCTGATTTTACTATATTTACAGACTTGTAAGTACTATGTAATTTTAGACTATTTTTATCATCCCTGCAAGAAATCCTCTTCCTGGTATCAGTTAGTCCATATCCCATTTTCTCTCCAACCCATGGTGACTGATAATCTACTTTCTGTAACTATACATTTGCCTGTTTTGGACACTTTGTATAAATGGAACCACACAAAATATGGCCTTCATGTGGCTTCTTTCACTTAGCATGATATTTTCCAGGTTTATTCATATATAGCATATATAAATATTTCATTTCTTTTAAAGGCCAGATACTATTCTATTGTATGGACATATAGCATTTTATATTGATTCATGAGCTGATAGACATTTGGATTGTTTCTACTTTTTGGCTATTATGAATAATGCTGCTATGAACATTCATGCACATGTTTTTGCATGGATATATGTTTTCAGGTCCCTTGGATAATTAGAGTGTCAGATATTAATATTATATTTAACTTTTTGAGGAACGACCAAACTTTCCTGGCAAAGTGGTTACAGAATTTTATACTCCCACCAGAAAGGTATGAAGTTTCCAATTTCTCCACACACTCACCAACCCTTGTTATTGTCTGTCTTTTCTTTTAATAATCTTAATGTCTGGGAGATGGTTTCTCATTATAGTTTTGATTTACATGTGACTAATTATTTGGAGCATCAGGTGCTTACAGGTCATTTGTATGACCTTTGGAGAAATACATATTGAAAACCTTAGCCCATTTTAAATTTGGGTAATTTATTTTTTAATTGTTGAGTTGTAAGAGTTCTTTATATATTTTGGATGCATCCCTTATCAGAAGTGATTTGCTAGTATTTTCTCCCATTATGGGAGTTTTTCTTTTTAATTGATGATATTCTTCAAAGTAAAAATATTTTAATTTGATGAAATCCAATTTACCTTTATTTTCTTTTGTCACTTGTTCTTTGGTAGCATATCTAAAAAACCATTGCCAACTACAGGGTCTTCAAGATTTACACCTGTGTTTTCTTCTAAAAGTTTTATGGTTTTAGCTTCACATTTGGGTTGCAATCCATTTTAAGTTAATTTTGATTTATAACGAGGCTGAACATTATTGTTTTGCTGGTGGATATAAGGTTGTGCCAGTGCTACCTTTAAAAAGACTGTTCTTTCCCCACTGAATTGTTCCCATTGAATTTCCTTTCCGACTTTCCATGTGGATAGGTTTTCTAGTTACTCTCTTTATTAATCTTTACTTTTGCCTTATCTGCTATTTTTTTTGCATTAAAATTTTTTATTTTAGACAGAGGGAGAGAACATGTGAGCAAGGCAGAAAGGCAGACAGAGAGAGAGAGAGAGAGAGAGAGAGAGAATCCTAAGCAGGCTCCATGCTCAGCACAGAGCCCAACAACCTTGGGATTATGGGTCTTAATCCCACAACCCTGGGATTATGACTTGAGCCAAAATCAAGATTCAAATGATCAACTGACTGAGCTACCCAGGTGCCTTTCCTTATCTGCTATTAAATTCATGTATTGAATTCTTTTATTTGTTTTTTAAATGTTGATTTATTTTTTGAGAGAGAGAGAGAGAGAGAGAGAGAGAGAGAAAGAGACAAGAGTGCAAGGGGGGAAGGGGCAGAGACAGAGGGAGACACAGAATCTGAAGCAGGCTCCAGACTCTAAGCTGTCAGCACAGAGCCCCACATGGGGCTCGAACTCATGAACTGTGAGGTCATGCCCTGAGCTGAAGTTGGACAACTAACTGACTGAGCCACCCAGATGCCTTTCTTTAGTTCTATTTCTATTCTCAAATGTTTCCTATGTTTTTTTGTTATATGTTCCAATTTCTTTTCTCTATTAACATGTAAGCAGCACTGGACATCTTGAACAAAAAAACCCCATAGAGGTCTTGGATGTTGATGTCTTTCCCCAAAGATAATTTAATTTCATTTTGACAGGAAGATAGATATGTGGAAGATCACCTCAATCTTGTTGAGAGTGGATTCTCTACTCCGATGGAACTGGTGTAATTCTAATTGGCCTTCATTCATAGGACATAGGCCTTATTTCTAGCATATGGCCTTTCATTGTTCTCAAGTGCAGTCATGGGGTTATTTCCTACACCCCCCCCTTTACTTTTGTGATCCCTGAGTTGTAAACTATATGTCCCAGGACTACCATACTATTAAAATTTTTGCCCAGCTCTTTAGCAAACTGTTATGTTGGCTAGGTCTCTGGGAGTCTTGCTCTGTATATGTGTCATTTTGGAGATGATGAACTCTTTTCAGGGAAACTGCATGCAGAATTTAAAGCTCACTTTTTTGTATTTGCTCTTCTTTCTCAAGTCTTAACCACATTGGCTGCCCTCAACTACAAATTCTGTCTTTTTAGCCCAGTAAGAGCATTGCCAGCCTGGTTCATCTGTTTAGCTACAATTTCTGCTACAAATCTGCAGATGCCTTGAAGGGAAATCAGCACCGAGGCTCACCTCAGTGTGCTTACCTTCTCTGCGCGACTGCTGCTTCTGACAACTGATGTTGTCAAACTGTTGTTTCATGCATTTGATAGTTGATTTTGGCAAGAGGACTATTCTGCTGTATGCTTTTCTGTATTAGCTGGAAGCAGAGTTTCCCCAACTTTCTTTGGAAAAATATATAAGGAAATTCCTATATTTTTCCTATAATTCTGTCATATCAGTAAGTGATGTTTTTAAGAAAGTCAGATAATTTCCTGGTGTTTTAATTTAGGGTTTTATTTGTGACCAAAAGGCTTGGCACCAAATGAAACCCTAAGGAGAGCCCCCCTGAAACTGAATGCTAGAGCATTTATACAAAGATAGGAGAATTTAAAATTGTAAAACCAGGCTGGTTCTCTTTCTGCTATACATAAGGGACTTCAGCATATGTGATGTGTAATATATTTAAGAAAAGCATTATATCAAGGTGTTGCTCCACAGTTAATATGTCAGTAACCACTAGCATTTAATTCACTACATGTTTTTTATCTTAGAATGTAAAACGTATTTCAGGAATTACAATTTGGATGAACCAGGTCTCTTTATAATGTTTCCAATAAAGTTCTAACTACTTGCTACATTATCCCTCAATAACCTTCTTAAGAATTGACAAACTCCTTCTATTGATCTCCATTTTACCCAGAAATATTACAACACATATAAAAACATTTATTGACATTGCTGTTGATGACTATCAAGCTGTTTCTTCTACTGAACATTATTTTTAAAGTAATGATTGACAAAATATTCTTCTCTCCCTCCCTTTATCCTTGCTTAAGATTTTGCAAACTCTATGTGTATCTAGTAAGTATCAGAACAGGAACTAATAATTTCTGCCAACTCACTGTCATTGATACTTTGACAATTATCAAAAGTCTTGACATTTTATTATAATCTACATGAATGATGAACAATTTTTTAAGACAATCTTCAGCTTGACTTATAGAATTGCAGAAATAGCTGTGATAGTTTAAAAACTATATTCAAGTAATATTTAAAAGGGAAAATTTAAGACTTTGGAATAAGCAGAGAAGACTACTGTCTATATATTCAGAGCCTTTGGGGATTATCTGAACCTGTTGGCAAATGCAAGCTTGTCTCTAACTAAGCTATTTTACAACTCTCTACAGAGTAAAGTTAAGTTGTAGAAAATGGGTAGCAGTGCAAATAATTCTTGTCTGTAGAGATACACAGAAATTTTATATAACAGAGGGAAAACATTTTTTCTCCTGTGGAAAAAGCAGTTTTGCAAATTCATGTCAATATTACAGATTCATGAATGTGTCTTCCTTGAGGTCTCCTTTTGAACCCATTGTAATGGGTCTCTCATTTAATTAATGGGCTAAATAACACCTTTGACATATGTTAATTTTGTATTTGTGTGAGAGTCATGATTCTATCTTCTTTTGAAATTTATCACCAAACATAATGCTTCCTTGGGTTTGTTCATTTATGGAAACTCATTTTTTTTACTTTTTATTTTAATAAAACTATAGTAGATTATATGGCATACAGTGTTATATTAGTGTCTGGTGTACAGTATAGTGATTCAGCAATTCCATACCTCACCCAGTGCTCACGATGGAGCATTCTTGGATCACCATCACCGATTTGACCCATTCTCCCTCCCAACTCCCCGCTGGTAACCATCAACTAGTTTTCTGTAGTTAAGAGTGTTTCTCTCTCTCTCTCTCTCTTTCCTTTTCTTCTTTGTTTTGTTTATTAAATTTCACATGAGTGAAATTATATGGTTATTTTTCTTTCTCTGACTGACTTATTTCTCTTAGCATTATACACTGTGTAGCTCCATGTTATTGCAAATGGCAAGATCTCATTCTTATTTTATGTCTGAGTAATACCCCACCTCTTCTTTTCTGTTCATCTGTCAATGGACACTTGGGCTGCTTCCATTATTTGGCTTGTGCAAATAATACTGCTATAGATATAGGGGTGTATATATCCCTTTGAATTAGTGTTCTTGTCTTTTGGGGGTAAATACCCTGTAGTGCAATTACTGGATTATAGGATAGTTCTATTTTTAACTGTTTGAGGAAACTCCATACTGCTTTGCACAGTGGTTGCACCAGTTTGCATTCCCACCAACAGTGCAAGAGAGTTCCTTTTTTCCCACAACCACAAGCACTTGTTTCTTGTGGTTTTGATTTTAGCTATTAAGACAAGGTATGAGGTGCTAGCTCATTGTAGTTTTTTTTTTTTTTTAAGGTTGGTTGTTTGTTTATTTGAGAGAGAGTGCAAGCGGGACAGAGGGAGAGAGAGAGAATCCTAAGCAGGCTCTGTACTGTCAGTGCAAAGCCCAATGTGGGGCTTGATACATTGAACCAAGAGATTATGATCTGAGCTGAAATCAAGAGTTGGGCACTTAACTGACTGAGCCACCCAGGTGCCCCTGTGATTATTTTTTAATATGATTTGCTGTACTTTTTATATCAAAGTCTGTAGATTGGTTCAGTAACTAAAAATGCCCACATTTCTTAAAACAACTATCAATAAAGAGATGTTGAAATAACTAGGAGCATGAGCTATTATATGTTTGTAAATCCTTCAGATGTAGATTAGTCTCTTAGGCTACTTATAGAATAAAGTCTTGTTTATTTCTGCACTCCTTCCCCTTTAACAGAAATGCAAGGAGTTATTCCCCATTATTACTACTATACTAGTTGGTCAGTATTTTATCTCTATCTTGGGTTTAGAGAAGTCCTAAAGTATCATAATCAGAAGGGAGATTTCCGCAATAGGTTATTCAGTAAGGGATTGGTAAAAAAAAAAAAAAAGGCCTATAACCCAGAAGGCAACATCCTATTTAAAAGCTGTAAGTGAAGCATGGATTCTGATTAAGTCCTTTATCATTGCTGAGAGAGGATCAGCTAGGATAGTGATGTTCTCACTCAAGTCAGGGTTCCTGCTTACTCACCTTCCATTCTTTTCTGGGCACTGGAATAATGCTCTTGGCATTAGTCCTTTCTTAGATCTACCCACCTGTTTCTTCCTAGGCAGCAAGCTCTTTCTTGGGCTGAGTGGCACCTGGGCCTCCTTCTGATTCTCTCATTTACTCACCTCTTTCCAACTTCCTTTTAACCAGGGATGGGGGAAGGTGGTGGAAAACCCATTCCTCTCTATTCAGACTTCCCTTCTAGGCATTTTCCCCTCTCCTCAAATTTAGTTCTTCTGTTCCACCCCCTGCGCCCCACCCCCAACTAAACTTTGACGGCTCATTACTCTTAGAGATTGAATCATTAACAACCAAAATATTAGTTCTTTTTCTTAATATTGAAACACTGCCTCTAAGTGAGGGGAATGTTTGCATTCCATCATTCTTCTGCATGAAAGAAAAGAAAGAAAAAAATTAAACGGTTTAAGTTTGCATATTATAATAGCCATAAAATTGTGGTCTTGCCACAATAAAATACTTAGTTGGGAAGCTATAGGAGATGGGAAAATAAATATTGGAGCTGAGCAGCTCTCCCCATGTAAAGCACCCAGTAAACATGGTGTGCATAATATTGGTTTTTTTTTTTTTTCTTTTCCCTTGGGTTCAGAATGCAGAAGAAGTACTGTGCTTGTCTACAATTCCTGTGGAAACCACTTGAGGTCTGATGTGTGTTTCGGAGTTCAAAAATTTTTAGATTTTAGAATGGTACCATAAATTCATATACGATATTCTGTATATGTATTTATTCTGTAATTTCTCTCAGAGGGGCCTAGGTCAACACTGCTTACTAAAATATATATATATTTTTGCCACCAACATGAATATTTATATTCTGTAGAATAAAATCTTTAAATGGCCTCTTGTCAATTCAGATCAGCTTTCGCTACTAAATGATTTCAGATCAGACTATATTTTGCTACCAGATGAATACAAAATTGCTTCAGATTTGCAGAGCTTTCTGGATTTTGCAATTTTTATTAAGAGATTTGGAGTTATATTTCCTCAATTTTAAGATACTGCAAATTATGAAATGCTCTGTTTATTTAATGATAGTTTTGAGAACCAGAAAAATAAATGTTTCACTTGCTATTACTTTATGTGTTTTTACTTTGTTTTATGCTATCTTAGTTTATATATCTTATTTCATTGCATATGGCAGTAAACATGGTGTGCATAATATTGTTTTTTTTTCTTTTTGTATTTTGTTGAAACTTCCTTTTTTGAACATGGTTATTTATTGTAAATTTCTTGCTTATGTTAGATATATATGTATTTATATATACTTACGCTTTATACCCCCATACACATATTCTGATGTATATGTATTTATGTGTATACATGCAAGTATACACATAGATGCACATGTAAATATTTGTATATATTAGCAAATGTTATGTTATCCAGACGTTGTTGATGATTATTTGAATCACTTGATCTGGGAACTCACTTATGGTCATTGTTAGTTACTAGAGTGTCATTGCTTCTCAACCCTCTCAGTAGAAGGTAGAAAATATATGTGTGGTATATAAAAGTGCACACACATGTATTATGATACATGCATATCTATGTCTGTATGTATTTTCCCATATAAATATTCAAACAAATGATTTCATACTGATACCTCCAATCCCAATTTGACAGCTCAGGCCTCTTTCTAGCCTTCCTCCTTTTCATATTTGTGATCCATCTTTCCAACACTGAGGAATCTGGCTCCCATTATCCTTAACACAGTTACCTTTTCCCCTCAACCCTCCCGTATATAACTAGTCTCCTGACCACAGGTGCCATATCTTTGGCCTTTAGCTTCACCATCATCTCATTGCTCCCCTCTCCCTTGTCCTCATGGGTACGTGGCCCCTGTCTCCACGGCCACCTCTGTGCACACATTGCCAGTCCCATGGCCAATCACCTCTTCAGCTGCAGGCCCTCTACTGCCTCCCGTGCCTTTGACCACCTTCAAAGAAAGAGAAGTGGAAGAAAAAGGAAGCCAACTAGGTAGAGGAAAAAGAGGAGAAATAAATAGAAGGGTTTACATCTTATCTTTCATGGTCTGAAATTTTACTCCAAAGTTTCTAGACTTGGATTTTTTTCTTACTGAACTATAGTTCTGGTCGCACTTGAACTCTTGACAAAGGAATCTCATCACTAGTTCTTAGAAATTTTTTGCCTCTATTTCTCCAAACATTGCTATTCCTGTTTGTCTTTCCTCTCCTTTTATGGAAATTCTTTACGTCAGACATTAGAACTTCTGAATCTATCTACTATGTCTCTTAAAATTTTCTTCACAGTTTATACTGCATTGCCTATATTTTATGTTCTAGACGAAATCATCAGTGATATATTACAGTTTACCAGTTTACTCTGCAGTAGATCCAGTGCTGTTCAGTCTATTAAGTTGTATATTTTTTTATATTTATCTACATATTTTAATAGTTTATTGTCCAATTGGTTTCCATATAACACCCAGTGCTCTTCCCCACAAGTGCCCCCCTATGACCATCACCCCCTCCCCCTCCCCCTTCAGCCCTCAGTTCGTTTTCAGTATTCAATAGTCTCTCATGGTTTGTGTCCCTCTTTCCCCAACTGTCTTTCCCCCTTCCCCTCCCTATGACCCTCTCTTAGGTTTCTCCTGTTAGACCTATGAGTGCAAACATATGGTATCTGTCCTTCTCTGCCTGATGTATTTCACTTAGCATGACACCCTCGAGGTCCATCCACTTTGCTACAAATGGCCAGATTTCATTCTTTCTCATTGCCATATAGTACTCCATTGTGTATGTATACTACATCTTCTTTATCCATTCATCAGGTGATAGACATTTAGGCTTTTTTCATGATTTGGCAATTGTAGAAAGTGCTGCTATGAACATTGGGGTGCATGTGCTCCTATGCATCAGCATTTCTGTATCCTTTGGGTAAATCCCTAGCAGTGCTATTGCTGGGTCATAAGGGAATTCTATTGATAGGTTTTTGAGGAACCTCCATGCTGTTTTCCAGAGCAGCTGCACCAGTTTACATTCCCACCAACAGTGTAGGAGGGTGCCCATTTTTCCACATCCTCGCCAGCATCTATATATAGTTTCTTGATTTATTCATTTTAGCCACTCTGACTGGTGTGAGGTGGTATCTCAGTGTGGTTTTGATTTGTATTTCCCTGATGATGAGTGACGCTGAGCATCGTTTCATGTGCCTGTTGGCCATCTGGATGTCCTCTTTGGAGAAGTGTCTGTCTCTAAAGAATATTTCATACTATAGGAGAAATAAAGCAGAGAATTTAATAAAATATCTTAAAAGCAAGAAAAAGTAGTTATGAAACAAGAATAAATATCAATTAAAAATCAGTTAAAGGTTTTTAAAATGAAAAATATACTCATTAAAATATACAAGTGTATACACAAGTTTCTTTTTAAAAACGCTTAACTGATTTTTTATTGATATTTATACTTGTTTCATAACTACTTTTTCTTGCTTTTAAGATATTTGATTAAATTCCCTGCTTTATTTCTCCTATAGTATGAAATATTCTTTTGAGACCCTTATATTAACTAATTTCCTCAGGTGTAAGATCTTTTTTGTGAGTTTAGGGGCTGAGTTTGTTAGCAATCTTTCATGGTGCTGCTATGGGATTAATATATCTTATTTAGACATTTGTCTTACATGACAGAATTCTCCTGTGTATATTTGTTAGGCTATGGCAGTCTCCCTATGGTATTCAAATTGACTCCCCATGAGGATGATATAGTTCTTATACAACATAATGTGCCAAAGCAAGGGCAGTATTCTCTTTCAGGATGACTGTCTTAACTTCTTAGCATGGTAACTATGACATACTCCACACATAAAGGGCCCAAAGAATTTTTACCTGTAATGACTTCCAGTTATAATGACTTCCCATACAATGGATGCCTGAATGCTTATTAAACTTGTGGCTATAATTTTGGCTCATTGCTATGGCTGCCAGTCTTTCTTTCAATGACATCTCATAGATTTATATCCACCAAGAGTTTCCTTTCTCATTAAGATTTCTCTCCCTTCCTTCCTTCCTTTCTTCCTTTCCTCCTTTTTCCTTTGTTCCTTCCTTCCTTCTTTTTACTGTTTTCTGGTTTTATGTGTGAAGTAGAGATATAAGCATGTGTTAGTCTATGTCTTAGAACCAGAATCTACTAATAAAATAGTACCTGTATGTTATACAAAATAACCTGTATGTTAATAAATTTATGTAAATAATGATATTTTATGTCTTTGGCTTCATAAAGATTGAATCTATATATTTGAAGTCTAAAGGCTCTTCTGAATCATTCTCATCTATGGGCAGTCATACATAGCACCCTATGGAAAACACACTTCCTAGGAGACTAACTTCTTTAACATGTTTAGAGATTGATACATTGGTACTATAACATGGGAGAGAACTGAGTTTTTGTGAGCATTGCCTATTTGGTTAAACTCATACATTCTTTTTATCTTTAATTGAATTAAATCTTTCTAGAAGTTAAATGACTTCTCTTGAAAGTCAGCCAAAGAGTTTTGAAAGAAAGCTATTGGGGACCTGATTGTGGCTCTCTACAAGCATGTATTGTGTGCCCCAATCTCTCCTAGCTTTGAAAATTTGATGATTTATTAAAAAGATTTGGCAATTTCTGTTGCCTTTAATTGCATTGCCCAACTTCTGCAGGTCATCTTTATCTTCTGCTATCACAATGTTTCATTTCAGTGCTGTTTCACAATGTGGTCATTTTAAAAACATTTTAAATGAAATTTCAGAATCTGAATTTAAGTCAATGTGCAACTGTATAATGTGTGATACGAGTGCAAAAACAGATCACAATTCAATGCAAGGCTCTTCTTTCTCTTAGGTAAATTTTATCAATGTGTAGTAAATGCCAGCTACATCACAACTTACTCCTCAAATTTCTTTGGATACAAAGTGTGAAGAAATATGCTTTAGCCCAGGAAATATGGTATTTTTGTTAAATATCTAATATACTGAATTAGAGAATAGAACCAAAAAGGACATAATAGTCATAGGGTAAGAAGAAGCAACCAAAATGTTCTGTCAAAGAGGTGTCCTCTAATGGTGTGAGAAAGGAAGGTTAACTCCAAATAGCTCAAGAAACAGAACATATTCGCTCATGTAACATATTGACTCTAGGGGTTTGATGCAGAACTCAAATGATATCAGGGCCTGGTTTTGACATTTCTCTGCATTCTGCTATCTCCTGGGCTCACTTTATTCTTTGAGTAGCTCTAGACCTAACTTCTCGAACATTCAAGTCTATAGGAAAAGGGAGACAGTGTCTTTTCTGGCGGTTTCCACACAAATCCTGGGAGCCATCGTAATGGGACTAACTTGGGTAATGTGATCCCCACCCAGTATCCTAATGGATCCTTTGTTCTGATTGACCGGGGACCAGGATGCTGGTATGCTGCCCAAAATATACTGATTGATTGTTGAGAGGTGTATAAATAGTTGCCAAGGAAAACCATGCAATTTGCTCAAAGATGTAGGAGATGAATATCAGATGGCCAAGACCAATAACAAAATATTGTAGATATGATTGGATATGGAAGAAAGAGAAAATAGGATAAAAGCTCCCAATTGTAGAGTCCGAAGGTGGCTGTCAGTTCCTATTTGATAACAGAATTCTATCAAATTAGAAACATTTTTCAAGGTCTCAATTGGTTCTCTATCATCAATCTTACATTCCTCTTCTTATAGGTAGACTACAGACTATTTATTTAGGATCAAACTAAGAAAAAGAAAGAGAAGAAAAGAAATATATAGGAATAAAACAGAAAAAGAAAATGTTTCCTTAATTGATCCAAGTGCCTTTAAGGGTCTTATTATTTAACATGATGACCTGGAAAACTAATTACTTTGCTCCTGTTGTCTCAGGTGTGTAGGTAAATAGTAGCAAAAATTCTGTTTGCTGGCAAACTAGGGGTAAACCACACTGTATTGTTTGTTGTTCTCATAAATCCTGAATACGGTATGCCGCTTCTGGTCAGAACTCAATTACTGTTGTTTACTGACCCATTCAGTGGCATAAATATATGTAAAATATGATTGTAATGTGGTATTCTAGCCCCAGAGCTGATCTCCTACACCTTCCTCTGAGATCTTAATACAGATGAGCAGAACAGCAAGAAAATAAGCAGCTATTCCCTTTTGTAACCAACAACACCCTTGGCCTTTCCCTGCCACTCTGCCCTTCATGCCCACACCAATGGTACCAGATAAACATATGGAACTGAAATGTTCTCTTCTTGAATTATAAGGTCTTAACTATGCTTGAGTGTTATCAGTCTTTCAGCTTCACTAAGGCTTTGCACTACTAGATGTAAGACATAGTCTGTCTTAAGGGTATTTGCATTATAAAAGGAAATTCTTAAGGACTCTGAAGAAGCTCTAGGAGCTTTAACTGGAACGATGGGAAGAGAGGTTCTTGGGGTGGGGGTGGTTACACTATTCCCACATTTTCAGTGGAGGAGCAAATACAGACCAGGTATTTTTCATAGTGCTTCTGCTTATAGATTTAACCTACCTGCCTCAAAGTGCATCCACTTCTGTGTGTGTGTGCGTGTGTGTGCACGTGTGTGTGTGTGAATGACCTGAAGATACTAGAATTCTTCCTTCTTCCAGTTCGTGAGAGAGTGAATCAATAAAGACTTGGCAGCCACCTCACAGAGGCGGCTGACACCTGCTCCAGACAAATCCCAGGGCAATGTGCTTTCCATCTTCATTGCATGTTCTGCACGAAGAACGAAACTTTGTTTATCCTCCATCCAACCAGAGATTATATTTCATAGCCAGCTGGTTCCCTCTGAGGCAGAATTTGGCTCCTTAAATATAGGACTTGCCTAGGTAAATGGTTAAGTTGTTTAACAGAGAACATAAAATCACTTTTCACTTTTCATTATTCTAATAGGGACTTTTCATATGTTTCTCAACAATTTTTTTGTTTTGCTCCCTCAGAACAGTATAAAGAGACCAAATATTTTATTATCATGGAAGAAAGTCTTTCTACTTTATCATTATTCACATCACTGTCCTCCTGAGGCTGTGAATATGATTATAATAGGTCTAGAGTTATTGGCTTTCAATTAATATAAATATTCTCAACTTGGGGGCAAGGCTTTTTTCCTTTTTAGTGTATTTCCCTCTGGTATTATTATGTAGTACTTTCCATACTCACCTCTGTCATGATAGCCTTGTGTGCTTAGAATTAAAAACTTAAGTCCCAATGAAAAAATCTGAAGAAGTATATCTGCTTCTAAAGATTCGTAAACATCTCCCCAAGCCCTGCAGTGAATACCCATAGTATCTATTACAGCACTGCATGTGCACATTATGCATTCTGTCATGCTTGTTATTTGAGTGAAAAAGATGTACGTAGTTTTGAGTTATCTATCTTACTATCCCCAAATCAAAACTAGATCATAATATTAGCTCATTTCATAAATCTTCCCTTATGTGTTATTTTGATGTTTCTGTTGATCATTTTCACGGAGCCCTAACCTGCCAACGTGGGCTGGATCCTCATGAATGCAGTGGACTTGGATGTGACAAAGCTTCAGACTGTTTTATTAGGTCCAGTTTGCCTGGTTTCACATAAAAAAGGGAGCCTAGAAGTGTCATTCCTGAAGATCAGAAAGCAGCCACCATGAACTAAGCTAAATGAGACACCTCTGATTTTTCGGGCATGACTGAGAAACTGATGACACACAGCTGTGTAGAGAGAGTGCAGAGCAGAATGGAGTCAGGCTGTTTAGGTTCAAGAACCAGATCTTCCCAACTATGAATGTGTACTTTTGGATCAATTATTTAACATCTAAGGCTCAGTTTCCTTGCTTGTGAAATGGAGATAATAATAGTATCTAACTAACAGGGTTGATGTGAGGATTAAATGAGATCATGCTACTGAGAAAACACGGGGCAGAGCCTGGCACCAAATAAACACTCAGTGAATGTTAGCTGTTAAGTCCTGTCTGCCGTAATATCTCCTTGACTCTGAACTACTAAAGCTCTTGGAATCTGCAGTGCTCATTTTGGCACTTGATCATGCATTAATTCATCTATCACCATCTATTGAGGTGACTTTAATCCCCATTGTAGGGCTGAATATGGCTCACATAGTGTTTAAGATAGCAGATTGCCTAGTTAGTGCTCTGCACATTAAACTGACCTCTGATACATATTTATTTAAAGCTCTAAGTCAATGCTAAAAAAGCTAAAGGAATATTGTGTTCTATTAATGCAGAAAAAGTGTCCCATTTATAGAAGCCCTGCTTTATTCCTCGTTGCTAGGACATTGGGTTTAATTATGGGAACCGACACTCTGAGAATGACACCGGCAACAAGAAGCAAGTAGAGGAGGGTCTAGCAACCTTACATTCTATGAGAAATGGTTGAAAGGACTGGACAAGTCAGGGGATAAGAATGTCTCTTTCTTTGGTGTTAGATGCTATTGGAGAGGTTTGCAGTTTTTAGATTTCTATTTATAGTCAATTTTTAATTCAAATCCCCTAGGCTGGGCTGGGGGTAGTTACCATCAAGAGTTACCACACTTGAGAAACTCTTACTCTTGGGGTGCCCAAGTGGCTCTGTCGGTTAAGCATCCGACTAACTTGATTTCAGCTCAGGCCATGATCTCACCGTTTGTGAGTTGGAGCCCCACATCAGGCTCTGTGCTAACGGTGAGAAGCCTACTTGGGATTCTCTCTCTCTCTCCCTTTCTCCCTCTCTCTTTTCCTCTCTTTCTCTCAAAAAACAAATAAACTAAAAATATAAAAAGAATGAAAGAAGCCCTTATACAGTCATGATGGGTTTATTTTGAGTCAGCTTTATTGTCCTTGGCTTTCCCCTTGCCCTGCTCCCAAATAGTGCTCCCTATAGGCTCTTGGTCTTTGCTGAGGAGCACCTACCCAGCGTGCCAGAGGTTCTCAGCATTGCTGAGCCTGGAGTCCCAAACTCTCACTGTGCTCTTCTCCTGTAGGCTCAGTAGGTTCTAATGCAATGGACTATGAACAGGAAATTGGAACTAACACACTGTAGATAGTCAAGGGGGTTGGATTTGTGGTCAGTAAAAGAGAACTGGGTTGGACAGAGTGGATTCAAAGCTTTATCTTTTTGAGAACTTGTACTTGGTTTGAAGATAAACTCTACAGCTCTGCAGCTTAACCCTAACCTCAATTTTAGACTTCCTGGGACTTTGAAGATTCTCTCTGTCTCTCAAGTGATTGTAATATATAGTTTATTTTAAATTATTAATGCAAAAAAAGAGTATGGTTTTTTTTACAAAATTAAAAAAAGTGCCATATTTATTCTATATTTGGTTTGGAGACTAAGTATCTAAATATGTTGGTCAAACTCTCAGTGAAAGTGCCAAGAACTGCTTTGTTTCGTGATCTGATGATGTTTGAGATCATTGAATTTTGCACTTAAACAATTACTTTGATTTTATGTTCATTTTTTGTTTCTACAATGGGAGTTAAGCACCGTTTCAGGCTGTTATGTGCAGGTCCATCCTCACGTGGATTCTCCTGCCTTCTAAGCGTTCTACCATCTTGACTGCCTTTAACTCTGATGCCAGTTCAGCCATGTGCTTGAATATTTTGCTAGTAACTCAAATATGCTGTTTTCCCATCACAATGGTATTCTCCATTACTTTTTATTTTGTCTTTCAGCAGTAGTTGTAATTCATGTAATTGTAGGATGTTTGTTTGATGTAAACTCCTAGTTCTTTTTGGAAATATTTAAAACACTGTGTTCTTTGGGAGCGCATGAGGAATAATATTTTAACACATAGCTT
This sequence comes from Suricata suricatta, assembly GCF_006229205.1. Taxonomy (NCBI): domain Eukaryota; kingdom Metazoa; phylum Chordata; class Mammalia; order Carnivora; family Herpestidae; genus Suricata; species Suricata suricatta. Next base: position 80,410,842 of record NC_043701.1, on the reverse strand, counting down.
TTATTTTCACTGAGCCCACATTAAGCCAAGGTAATTTTGTTCCATGTTGTGTTATGTTCTCACTTGTGATTATTTCTGCAGGCTTCTCGTTTTCTTTTTTAAATCACAACAACTAAAGGACAACACCAGCGGCTGGAGATATGTTTGTCAGACATTTTAGGTTAGTTTTCCCCTTTGCGTGACCGGGTTCCATTGACAGCACCAAGCTGGGTATATGTTGAGATTGCCACCCACTGGCTAAATAGAGAATTTCCATGTTCATGTGTAAGGAAACATTTGTTTTCTGTTTTCAGAGTATGAATTCATGTATGTAGGTCCTTTAAAAAATATATTTCAAGCTCCATTAAAAGAATTAAGAACTTCATTATTATGAAACAATTTAAAGCTTTATGAGATGAATAAAAAAAGTCAGTATTATAAAACCATTTAGAAAATTTCATTTACATCTCTTGTATCCTCTCCAAAGGGGTGAGGTGAAAAAAAAATCTTGGAATTAATTATGCCAAGAGTGTTATCAGTGGTTGCTGTTGAATACTAAGATTAAGAGGGATTAAACTAATTTTTTTTGCTTTATTTAGTTATATTTTTTTTCCTGCAGAAAGCTTGTATTGCTTTAAAAGAAAATATAAATCTAAGGAAGAAAAATAACTATATGTGTGTATATAAATCGAAATGTAAGTCTTCAATAACAGCACTTTATGGAGTGTTAAAAAAAAAAAAGTACCACCCTAAATCAATGCCACATTTAACTAAACAGATACAAAAGGAACAAAAGCTCTGAGATTGAACTGCAGCTTTCGTCACTCCGCGAGCACAAATTTTAAATTCAAATGCACACGTAAGAATTTATCATGTGATAAAGATGCCATTTCAAGTTCCTGTGCAAGGATGCTTGGCTACCTCACATCATTGACCAAATAAACTTCACATGTGAAAATTAAAACCATAAAATAAATTTCAAAAACTGCATAAATGAATATTTAAGCTAAGCAAATATGTAATGGAAAAACATTGTAAAGGAAAATATTGAAAACTTCGGTGTAAGAATATTACCATAAAAGCAAATGGGAAGCTGGGGAAAAAATATTTACAGCATATAGATCTGACAAAATAAATATTTTTCAAAAGGCCTGTGAGCTCTTAAAAACAAGTTAAACCTCATTGCTAATCAAAAGATTGCACATTTTTTTGAAATGAAAAATTTGGCTCTATATTGGCCAAGATTTAAAAATATTAGTGTTGTCAAAAGTACTCCATACTATAGGGTTACTTTGCTATTTCAAATTATTCCCTAAAAAGATATTTAATAACATGGGAAAATACCCGTAACAAATTTAGATTATAAATCGGGTTTAAATAATAGTAGAGTTTATCCGTATCTCTCCAGGAAAATCTTATTCCAAAGTTTTAAATACGATTATTTATTATTAAGAGTTATTGGTGATCACTTCATTTTTCATGCATTTCTATATTTTTTAACTTTTCGCAACAAAAAATTTCAAATGTATAAAATGCTTATTAAAATTCACTTAATTGGAGTGCAAAATAATACATGTAGTTTGATTCCTATTTTAATAAGATAAAAAGCATATGTATATATACATTTCTATATTTGCAATTTATATAGGTAGGGTAAAACTGCTCTAGAGTTTAATAGTGATTATTTGTACGGTTATTACCTTGTTTACATTTCTATGGTTATAGGTGATTATTCATCATTCATTTTATAATTATTTTACTACCGATAAAAATGTAAATTGTATATCCTGAAAGGCATCTTTAGGACGATAGTTAAAGACGTAACATTTAACGGTTGGACGAGGGAAAGGCACAGGCAGTATGTGCAGCTTGTTGACAGTGTGATAGATGTAGAGCATATATGCATTGTACTCATACATGCATATGAGTGGACTTTTAGGCACCTATGAGGGCTCTGTTCTAAAAGTTTACCTGTGATTATAGTACCATGAATATAGTTGATAGTTTTCTGACTTTTTAACTAGAAACAATAGAGTCTATGCATGTATGTCAGAAATATACATTGAATTGCATACTTTGAATATGTGCAGTTTATTGCATTGATTATACTTCAATAAAGTTGTTAAAAATATATAGTATAAAACTGCTGCCCGATAACACGATAGAAACAACTCTCACCTTTTCTTTCTAAAAAGAAAATTTAATGTTTAAAAAATGTGGTGTCAGTTCTTACTAGCCCAATTTTCATTGTAGACTACTTAAGTATGTAGGTATGTAGACTACTTAAGACATTTCAAAATATTTCTTCACTGGCATTTGGCACAGTAATGAATCAGCATTTTAAACCAGTTTCCACAAGTTTGGATCTGCACATTCTTCTCTAGGGTATGGAGAGTGGGGTAGAATATTTCTACCTATCACGATAATGTTAATCCCTATTATGTGCAAGGAGCCAAGTACCTTGTGGAAACATTTAGCCATCTTTCCATCAGAAGAAGGTGATTTCTTATGGTTAACAAACTTAAACAAGCAAACAAACAAGATTTGACTTTTCAGAAGGAAACCACTTACTCAGATATTAGAGTCTCTCATTAACACATCCTGTGCTTCAGCAGTAATTTTATTGATTATGTGAACTGTTAAATAGTCCATCTGCAGTGCAAATGTGACTTTAAAATTAAAAACCTGACATCAATTTATTTTCCTCCAGCAACTTCAGAGCTAAATTAAATAAAACCCTTGATTTGAGGCAGCCAGCCCTTTCTGATAAAGCTTTCAAATATCCGGCATGTTAAAAGTGTGTTGCTAGGTACATGAAAGATGATACTAGACAAAGAATGACACTGTTTCAATCATTTTTTAATAAAGGAAAACATACAGCTCTCCTGTGTAGCTGCACACTGCTTGACTGGTGGGCAATACTAATATGTGTCCAGAGATACGGTGATGTATCTAGTAGTCTTGCCGAGCTGTGCTGAGACCTCTTGTACAGATGCTCCTATGTGGCCGCTGGCTGTGTAGTCCGCTCTGCCTTACTTGCAAAGCTCACAGTCTCAAAACCAAGCAGCTAATTTTAAAATAGTAATGCATGGCACAGGCTTAAAGAATGAATGAAAATACACATCCCCGAGGCATATCGTGAGTTGATGATAATAAAAATTGCTTAATTATTTATTAGTAGTTGCTTTATAAATTACTCTGGTTTTGCTGAAGGGTATGAACTGTGAGATGGGAGAGAAGAGGGAGAGAGGTGAAATTGTCAGGGGACGCTGCAGTTAACGGTTTCATATACCACACAGATGCCTTTTGACTTTATCCTTTAAGTGATGTGGAAACAGAAATCTTTTAATGGGAGATTGAAAGGTCAGATTTGTGTTTTCTCTGTGTGATGGGAGATGGATATGAGAGGGACAGGAAAAGAGGCAGGTAGCAGGTAAGGTGAAACACTACGAAAGCTTAAAGTGGAAAGTACAGGGGAAAAAGATGAGAGGAAGCACCAAAACATTTGAAAGGGAAAGCATGTAGGAAAAACATTCAGAAAGATCCAGTAAGTGAATATGGGGGCCAGAGATAAAGTAGAGGAAAGAATTGAGTTTTCTTTGTATAACTGGGTGGATAGTTAACACCCTTAACTGATATTAAAATCACAGGTGCTGATGCCTATTAGAAGGGGGAAACCTAAGTGGTTGGTTGACCTACTTTTCTAATGGGTATGTGCAGTCACTCAGAAATTTTACAAGAGCCAATTGTATAGACACACATACAGTAAACAATGACAGTAAAATTACAGACAAAGCCCTCCAACTAAATCACAAAAGGCCAGGAAAGCATAAGAACCTTTTTATGAAGCTGATGTCAGAGACATGGACAAAAATGGAACAATTAGATTGCATTAATTGTATTTGTTATGTTGCAGCGGCAATGATTTTCTCACAGTAATAATGAGCTGTTTTAATGGGCATTCACCTTGTGTCCCACCTATTCATTCATTTGAATGAAGGTTTTCCCCCCTTTTACAAAGTAAATACACAATAAGATCAAATAAATTTTGATGATTGCCAACAGATGGTGAGGGACTCAACCTCAGACCAGCTGATCTTTCGCTTTTCAGTTCTTTCCGGCTGTTCTTTCTACTTAATTACCTTCCCCTCACTTCCTAATCCCTTCCATGTAATTCTACACCAAGATTGGGTCTAGCACTCTCTATTAATTTTCCACAGCCGACACTCCTTTTTGATAAGGTATTCTTTCTTTGTAGCTATGTTGCTAATGGATCTAAACAGTCTGGTTTTAGCAGAACCTTTCAATCCTACTTGAACCATGTCTTTGCTCAATTTATTAATTCAGTTTAATGCTGAGAATTTAAAACTGACTTCTTACAGTTTAATCTCATTTCACATCTGACACAATAGATCAACCACCAGTAATTTTACACAATCAAAGAACTATTTTAACTGACCTGTCTTTGAAATGCTTCTCATATGAGACATTTATTTTTTCCAATCCCTAAAACAGACTTACCAGAGTGATATATGTATTTCAGTGAGAAATTTCCTTTATTACATGAATGCGCCTATGCATTTTTTATGAATGAATCAGGAAAAGTATTGCTGTAATAGGTATTATGATGAAATTTTAGGCAAGTGCATAAAAGGTAGGAATTCATGGAAGCTCAACTCAGAAGGCGTCTCCCAACATAATTTACTACAGACTCTGTGTGTGTTTACATAATCCATATTTAGATAGAACCTTTTTTTTCCTTTTGACAAGCACATTTTAATGTCTTGTTCAATATAAGGAGGCTGTTTCCATGTCCTGTTTGATAGTCCCTGATAACACTGCTTTACGGAGGTAGACTAATGGGATTGTACTGATTGAGGCTTCCTGCCTTATACACGTGTTCCCGGGTTTCTGTCGTGTTTAGCAGTAGTTTGTTTAAGCAAGTGCTTGTTCTTTTGGTATAGAGATTGCACACCAAAAACTATACATTGTAAGCATTTGTGTTAAATAAGGCTTAGTTTTAAAGGTGTCATCTATGTTTTGTGAGTCCCATTTAAAAACAATCACTATTTTTTTCTGATAATGAAAGCAATAAATGTTCATCAAAAAAATTTTTTAAAACAGAAAAATAAGAGGAAAGAATCCCAACAATTCCCATAATTTCATTACAGACAATGGCTGTTAAATTGTTGCATATACCCTTTCTGGATCTTGTATCCTTATCTGCTTAAAATGAACGTTTTAAAACAGACTTGGACTTGTATATAATGATTTATACAGATAATTGCTACACACATTTAATTTATGTGAATTTTACTCTGTGTGTATGTGTGTACAACATTTTAAGTAGATTTAAACACTTTCCCCTTTATTGTGCTCAGGAGTATATGCCCCAGAATAAGCATGAGATGGGTGATAGGAATTGACTGTTTCCTCAATCTCTGTGTCTCAATTCCTGTGTGTCTCTTAACGTGTGCACGTCTTGCTACAGTGACTATGACTCCAGTGGTAAAAACATATATATTTTTCCTACAACATAGTTTAACCTCAAGCCAACTGCTTTGATGCTCACAGACACAGTTATCTGAAATACGAAAAAGAAATACTGTGATGAAATTATGGTATTTGGTATCCAACCTTGAGATTTTCAAGGATAATGGTAACTATATGAGATTTTTTTCATCATGATTTAAAAGTCTGTCTGCTGCATGAGATGCAACTTCCCTGTAATCTACTTGTTTATTTTAGTGTATAGTTATTAATTTCCCCCATATCACTAAGTACTCTTTGACAACATTCTTAATAACCGCATCGCAATCTATCAAATGGGTGTGCCATATCTACTTTAACCAATCCACTATTATTAGACTTTTGGTTAATTTCCAACCTTTTGCTATAAATAAGGCTATGACAACTGTTGCGCCCGAGATGTACTTACTGTTGCTGTAGTGTCTTTCCTTCAGTCACTTCTACCACGTTCGTTCTGACAAGATACAGGAGGCAGGAGAATATGATTTCTCACAATAACCAACTGGGGATTGACTCCAGTGGAAGAGAAGGCAATACAACATGCTTTTTTTCTTTTTTAATCCAGCCTTGTGGTGTTTCTTGGTGATTCCTCACGATGACCCCTCCTGTTCAGAGGGTTAGATTGGCACTTGACCGTGCGAGCCAGTTGTGGCTTTTTTGGGAGTTCCAGGGTTCTGCTTCCTTCTGTCAGCTTCATGCTGCAAATAGCCGCGGCATTTCTCAAAGTTAGGAGACTTCTGCGATTCATGTGCTTGTCTCTTATGCTGGCATAGCTCTCCCTCCACCCTACGTTGCTCTGGGCAGCTGCGCTAAAGGACAGCTCTGTGTTTGGACTTGGTGGTGGGAGAAAAATTAGAGTTTCACCAGCTTTATGAAAAATTCTTTAAGAAACTGTGCTTGCCCAAAAGTCTTTAGAAAAGTTAAGGATTCATTTCCTAGGATACATTCCAAGGTACAGAATAATAAGTGGTCAAAAGTATAAACATCTTTAAGGCCTTTGATACATGCCAATAAATTGCTCTCCAGATGCTTTGTACCAATTTATACTCATTCCAGCTGTAAATGAGACGGATCTTTTGGCTGAAACACTAATTTTTTAAAAAAACATAGCCATACACTAGTTAAGATTTTACTTTTTGTTTCTTTACTAGACAAGTTGAACCTTTTTTTGTATATTTAATGACATTTTGTTTTGTTTTTCCTAAAATTAATGTTCTTTGTTCAGTCACCTCCCCACCCCCAAGGTTTTGTGTGTGTGTGCAAGTGTTTTTTTTTTTTAATTAATGTCTAAGAACTTTTTGTATTTTATGTTCTTACCTAAAGACAAGTACTGAAACCACGTGAAAAAAGGGACACATTTTTCAGGAGGAAGGAGTGACAGGAAGAGTGTAGGAGGATAGAAAGGCTGCAGACCTCCAAATAGAGGTGTTGTTTACGGCCTTTGGTGCCCTCGCCCCCTTGAAAAATTACCCCACCGGTGGCTTCTGATGCCTAGGCGGCCAGGTGTTATACCACATGACTTTACTGATCACAGCTGATAGGATGTCTACTCAAAGGTCATCAGTTAATAGGCTGATGGATTTATGAACTGCACGGGAATCTCTTCCAAAGGAATTAGGATAGCAAGTAAAAAAAAAAAAAAGACTGCCAATTAATACAGATCTAAAAAGACAAACATGCAGAATATGAATGAACCAGATTAGTGGTAGAGCTGCGGAGAATAGAGTCACCAATTCCTGCCCCAGCGATCTCTAAAGCCACCTTAAATAGAGAGCCAATTCCAACTCCAGTTCCAGCAAAGCTGTATTTCTTTCCCACTCTAAGCCTGTCCTTGTCACACAAGCTTCCTGGATGCAGCTCTATTATTTACAATTAAGTGAACTTGAAGAAACAGTATGATCCTGAGCGGAAATACTTATGATACAGACTTAAGAACTACCTTAGTTAGAATCCATGCATATCCCAGCCATCCTTATAGTTAATTCTTTGATTTAACAATTAGCTCAACATAAAATCATCAAGCATGCAGTCTATGTTAGGTATTGGGCTAGGTGATGAAGGAGATGAATCAGACAATTTCTGTGATCTAGAAGCATATAGTTCAATCACACTTTTCTACATAGCGTGGTCTTTCATTACTGCAGATTGTCAGATCAATGGTGACCAACTAGTTGCTAGGCAACTCGAAAGACAAGAATAAAGAACCAACGCAGCTCTATTCTGATATATATTCTTCTTCAAAATGTTTGTCAAGAACTGTGAAGGGTCTGAAATTTTCTCTGCTTTAAAGCTAAGATGTTAGCCTGCCACAATTTAATAGATGCTGGCAGAAGACATGTGACATGTAGGTCAGAGACAAAGGAGTTTATTACTCACACCAAGGCAAGCAACCAGAGCTTTGTGTTTACTTCTGGTTCCCTGCCCCCCAAGTCCTATGGGGACAATGTAGAGCAACCCAGGTGGATGTGTCACAACTGAGGAACACCAAGCATAGGGAACCCAAATATTTTACAATGGGCTGCAAACAAACCTGCCAGACATTTGCTCTGTAGGGAAACATTATCTTCATTACACTAGACAGTAGTCTGTTCTGTCCTGGAAGGAGACAATATCTCCCACTACTCTTGAAGAAGACACTATCTCCCTCTTTCAAGGCTGTTCACTATCACTATACAAACATCCTTGAAACGGTTATCCAGAACAAACGTTATCAGAATCTTGGCCTGCAAGACATTTTGCAGCAATGCCAATGCCCCACGGAGAATTGTTTCCTTACCATATTCTTTCTCTGGCCACTTTTTTAAGCCATTCAAATGGTTGGTTCTTATTTCTACTAACTCTAAGTATCTACTCATTCTAAGACTGGCCTGTCTATACCCCTCTGTTTTTGCTATTCACTCTATATCCTGTTTACTAGGTGTATTTGTTGAAACTTTTTTTGGTTTATGTAATAGAAACCAACTTTCTCTAATGTAAGCCAAAAAGATAGAGGAAGGATACTGGATTATCTCATAATTCAAAGCAAAATGTCTATTACCATTCCAGGACCTCATCAGCAGAAATTCATGGCCACTGCTGTGTTAGCATGCCTCAACTTCAGTGGCTGCTAGTCTTTGTCATTCTTCATTCCAAGTTTTAAATTCTCAGAAAAGAGAAGTTAAATGGCCCAGTTTGGCTAAGGCTCTGCCTTTATTTTTTCAGTTATGGAGGAGGAAAGGGCCATAAAAAAGCACAGACCTAGTAAATCTTGGCTATTCCCAAATTAGGAGAGATTATTTCTTAGGAGCTTTGGAAGCCTTCCCAATTGCTTTCTACTCTGTCTGGATTTGTTTTGATTGATATTCCATTACTCATAAGAGAAATACAGTTATTGTATGTAACTTTTTTTAATGTTTTATTTATTTTTTAGACAGAGACAGAGCGTGAGCAGGGAGGGGCAGAGAGAGAGGGAGACACAGAATCGGAAGCAGGCTCCAGGCTCTGAGCTGTCAGCACAGAGCCTGACATGGGGCTTGAACCCATGAACATGAGATCATGACCTGAGCTGAAGTCAGAGGCTTAACCAACTGAGCCACCCAGGCACCCCTGTATGTAACTTTTTAAAAGTCAACTAAATACAGTTTTGCTTTGCATGTTATTTTCTTGGCCATCTTCTGCCATTTCACAAAACTTTGTTTGTTTGTTTGTTTGTTTGTTTGTTTGGAGTCATTGTGACCTGACAAGCCAATTTAGTGATTCAAGAGTCTTGAGTAAATATGGGCAGCCTCTAGTGGTTGAAGGTTGATTGGTCTATATGCCTTTTCTCGTCAATTTTACTATCAAGTGGTATGCTACAAGTAGAGCAAGGCTTAGCTCAAATTTTGTTAATATTAAACATTTATTAGCTAGTCGTTTATCTTTAAGACCATTATTCCAACAATAAAAATTTATTTTTCACATATTTTATGCTAATTCATATATCCCCTGATGTATATTTCAATAATGCTATTTGAAATACCACAGTAGCGACCTCTCAAACTTGGATTTTCCTGATTAGGGTATTTCCAAGGTTACCTAATCAGCCCTGGAGTGTGGACTAATGTTACCTATTGCCCACATAAACATGAGACTTCCTGTGGAAGTATTTTTAAAGTAAATTACCAGACAGACAGTATAATAGGTCAGAATTTAGACATTTAGTCATGCACTCATGCTAATTTCCATACTCCTTTGTAATTAACATTCCTCTTGGCTGGATTAATTGGGTTTGCAATAAGTAATCACATTTATAATACTGCAACTGTTCCCAAATTAATTGCTCACAAGTTCAATGAGCCATTACATGTTCTCTTTTAAAGCAGCTTAGAGAGCCCGATTTTAGAGCTGTGGTCCTAGACATTTTGGGGAGAGGGGTACAGAATCATCCAAGAATATGTCAGTAATATGGTAACAGCAACAAACCAGTGGTTCCCAAACTCTGAGAGGACATGGGCATCATCTTAATGTACTCACTGAAAATGAAGATCTCTTGATTTCACCTTAGCAATTCTGGTTAGGTAGATACTATGGGATCTGGAAAAACTTTTAAGTATTGCACACCATCTTCCAAGAAAAAGGCCCATATACATGTACTTCCAACTTTACCAGTGATTTTAAGGGAGGGCTTCAGAACCCTGTGGCGTTGGTTGAGTACAATTTTTTTCAAGACTGGCTACATATTACATTCACCGAGGGAGTTTTAAAACAATATTTCAGACCAATTAAATCATCATATGAGTGGTATAGAGTGACTAAATTGTCTGCATGGGTTTTTCCCCAACCTAGAATGGAAACTTGAGATTTTTCCCAATGTATCAATCTATTTTACTGAATTAGACTCACTTGACAGATACCTAGCAAAAGTGATAATAAAAAGAAGCCCACTTACCCTATAAATCTTACAAAATACACAGTTTAATTTGTGTATTGGTGAGAAGGCACATCATTTTTGGCATTGATTTGTCTTCCTCTCTTCAAAGGTTCAAAGGATTTAGTGGACTTTGTTTTCTTGTTTGATAGATAGCCCTCCCAAGCTTGAGAGAAGAAGAGCAAGGCTCTTTTTATAATTTATGGTGGCAAGGTGAGTGTTTATTGTGATATTTTAGTTGAAGAAAATCTAAGAAAACATGAGGAGCTTCCAATTGACCATAAGTCTACTATATTTTAATTTTTAACAAAAAGTAAATGTTCATTATGAATAAACCCAGGGAAATGGTTAAATGGGCAATTTTCTGGATGTTATCTGAGGAGAGTCTGGTTTTTTTCCATTCTTTTGATTAGGAACATATCATGATGAGCACAGTAGCAAATGGAAACTTTAGTTACATTGATAAAGTTTTAAAAAATTTTTAGACACTTGTATTATAAGGAAAAGAAGACCTATAATCAGTGATAGAAAAACCATGTTGGAAATTACTATAATCCAACATCTTTGAAGTGGATCCACTTATAATAATACTCATAGAGACATTCAAAGTACTGGCAATAATAGGTGATTTAATGATGCTTAAAACCCTTGAGTAAATTCATATAGGCTAAGAAATTTCCCAGAGGACCTGAATTTAATAATTACCATCATTTCTTGTGCTGATAACTTTTGAGTTATCTGTTTCCAGAGACAAAGTTTTAGAAACTCAAATTGTGAAAATTAAGTGTCGGGAGTTTGGCTAGTTCAACATTTATGTGTACGACTTATAGTCCATTTGTGTACAAGAACTGGCTTCCAAATAAGCAAAAGGGCTGTTTCTCAGCTCGGAAACCTTTGTCTCCAAAATTAGATGAACCCAATGATTTCAGAAATTTTGCCTTTTTGGTTTTACTGTTAAGGCAGGATTGTTAGTTTTCTTTGTAAAAAATTGAGAAGATTTTCAAGCTTCTAATAAAAGGCTGATATTTCCTTTTTTTTTAAATCAGACTGTGAAGAAGGACTCACCAAAATTGTGAGAGTTTGAAAGTTTGCTGGAATCCATTTGTAGGAGAAAGTGAAGTGTAATTGCTTGTAGATGTGCTGTCACTTTAGGCCACTCTTGTTGGAGAAGCTAGTGCTCCTGGCACGGTGAGGACGGAGTGACAGGCCTTAGGGAAGGTCCAGTTTTGTGGGGATGGTGCTTGCGGTGCTTCGTCCTGCTTACTCTCCACCAGCCTTACAAACTGCTGTCATTCCTGTTTCTGATCCTAGCAGTCTGCTGGGCAGTTCTTCACTACCCCCATCTTACATATGAGGAAATGGTGGAGACTGGGTTCATATCCAGATAGCTCTGCTTTCCAAGCCCTGTTCTTTCTATCACATCCTCTTATTTCTGTTCTGTACAATCTCCCCAACCCCTTGCTTAAGTCCTGAAGGGTTTTTTTAGTACATTTGGGGGCACCATTTGTAGCATTGGACAGCTCTACTCGCCCCAAAAGGCCATTCTCCTTTCGAGCTTATGTTTGGCTCCTTGTGACTTCCATTTACCAGCTCCATGGGAGAGATATTAAGGATAGATTAAAATGGGTAAGAGAAAAAAGGGAGCACTGAGGACATGAAGGTAGGCTGCATGGAAGCTGGAGAGAGGGCTGTGTGTCTGGAGCAGACAGGAAATAAGCACAGGAGCTGTTCTATTTTCTCCTCCGAAATTTGAGTTTTCATTCTCTGATGGTGTACCTGTGGCTGTGTTAAAAGACTGGGGTGTTCTATTATCCAGTCAGCAGGGGGAGCAGTGAACTCGAAGTGACATCCCGTGGGGAGAGAAAGGCCATCTACTCAGCACAGTGGTTTATGAGTAGGTGTTCTTACTCTGCCTGGCATTAATAGATTCCATTAAAAAAATTGTTTCTGACTTTATTTTTCATGCCGTTGATGGTTAATTAACGTCATTGGGCACTAAGAGCAATGTTGTACTAGAAAAAAGTCACAGTCACTCTATTGGCATTTTATGTTTGTGAATTTCTTTAAATATGTAGTGGATTTTAATTTTAAGGATACCTTTCTAGAATCCATAGGATTGTTAGTTCTGGCCAAAATTATTCTTATAGGTTGGACTCAGAATAATAGCTCTGTTGGAGAAGAGCAGGAGGAAGAGGAGACATTTGGTTCTGGGATGACTTGAGGGTGTCAGAAGAACACATTCTAATTGCTGTCCTTACAGTCTTCTGTAGAACCAGGAATTGCAGTCTCTTTTAGGTTAAAGCTTCTTTTTTGAAAAAAAAAATAACATATGCATATTTTACCTAAAAATAACATTCATCAATCTCCTTTATTGAATATGTTTATTCTTAATTGAAGAGGTTTTGTGGACAGGTGCACTTTGATGGTATAAAGTCCAGCTCTGGGTCGTAGGGCATCTGGCAGGTCCCATTCAAGCACAGGAAAGAAGGCCCACAGCAGAGATGCGGAAGAGTGAATTGTTTCTATTTTCATGTGGTTGGTGCTGGTTGGTTCTCTCAGGTCTTAGGATTGGAGAAGCAGCATGCTCTGATCCCAACATGAGATATGAAAGTCATAATTCAGAAAAGTCCAGGGTTTAATGGATAATTAATACTGCTTTTGTGCAGTAGTTCATAACTTCTTCTTGGTCATAGACTCTTTGAGATATCTGAAGAAAGTTGTGGATTCTATTCCAAGAAAAATGCACATACGCACCACATTTGGCACCCTGTTTCAGGAGTCCATTGATGTTCTTCCCTCCCCTGAAGCCCATCATGAATCCTTGTTTAGGGCAGTAGTCTTCACAGTAGGGGTGGGAATGTGCATGCACTCTAGGGTGTGTGTGAAATGATCCACTGGAGTATGGAATTTTCTATTTGTATTTATTTTTTCTCTTTTACAGTTTTTTTCCTATGTAGGTTTTCCATTGCATGTCATGTATTAGTCCCATAGTACATAGTACGTGTATAACATTTATATATAAGTATATTACAAAATTAGTTGTTAAGGACTTACATTTTTACTGATAGGGAGGCATGACTCAAAATTGGTAGGTTACCAGTTTAAAGAGTGGTACTAGTTAAATTTAAATTCTAGGCTCTCTTCTCCCTACATTGGAGAGCCAGGGATAGGAGATCAACTCAAGAGATGACTACCAGTGCCTGGAAATTTCGGACTGAATGATGATCGGTAACATTTGACCATGCTTCACAGAGTGCATGCATGTATGCCACGTTCTATTTGGTCCTCCCGGTGGTTCTGTGAGATAGGTAGAGCAGACATGCTAATGGAAATCTCCGAGAGCAGGTATGTTAACCAGAATCTCAGAGAACTTAAGAGACATTCCCAGGTGCCCTCAGCTCGTCACTGGTGGAGCTGGCCACAAATTATGTGCTCATCTCACCGAACTACGGGATAAGTCAATCATTATGGGCTGTCCATCGCCCCATTGCAGCAGTTACTGGTGCTCCGTATGGACACTGAGTAGTTGAATCCCTGGCCGATCCAGGCACAGGGATAGAAAGCATATTTTAGCTACTTGATCAGAGGTCCAGGAAGCCGAGCTAACAATTCAGCATTAGCTCTCTCCTGTTGGTACAGTAATACCAATATATTTCAAAACAGATAGAGGGCTCTGGAAGGGTTTAGATTCATCTATGTACAAAAAAGATTTACAATGGGTTATTAAATGGGAGTTTTGAGGCTGGTTTCTCAGGAAGTGCCAACCACTCTTTCTCCCAAATTTCCCCTGGTGCCACTGTCAAAGGCAAAGTACTCATCTAGATGGATTGTTGTTCTGACCCAGAACGGCATTTCCAACTTTTCTTATATATAATCCAATTTCTGAACTTCTTTTTCAGTGATATTAAGTGGAATAGCAGAAAAAAGTATTTTGGCATTAAAGATAATAAATGTGTTCTGCATTGGTCAGGTGTCCTTGCTCTTTGCCAGTGCATTAGCTGTATTGATTTTAGAATTTTAAATGACCCTTTTTACCAGACTTGATTAATGTCTTGTCCCCCAGTCTTGGCTACCTGCTACTTCCTTCTCTCATATGCAATCTTCTTCCCTCTCAGACTGGCACAAGTTAGAGATGGCTGACCTTCATAGGACCAAGGGTCAGAAAATGTGAGGAGGGTCCCTTGGGCCTGGTGACTAGTCTCTAAAGAGGGGGGCTGGTGTGTCAGGGTCAAGCCTTCAGGTCTTTGCCCAAGCCCCGGGAACACTCACAGTGGATCTCCAGCTTGGTAAGTACCAGACTGTCCTAATACGTGGCTTCCAGAGAAGAAGCCTCTCGCCAGACAGTGGGTTTGAAAGTGAAATTAGATCTCTAGCAAAAGCTGGCCAGCCAAAACCAAATGTCACTATTACGGCAAGAAGCCAAGGTTAATTTTCTGAGATTCCTTCTCATTAATTAATAGTGTCCTACGCTATCCTCACAGGACACTTTGTTTAAAATTGTGTTCACACATTATTTTATTCTCTCTCTACAACAGAACTGCAAGGTCCCTGAGGATGCTGCTGCCTGGTATGTATGGGCTCATGCACCCCTCTTTGATGCCCCCCAGTGTGCCTGGGTCACAGTGAGTGATGACTCTTAGGTTAGAGTTTTCTTCTTTCAGAAGATAAATGGGTGGGAGGTTGACCACTGTTTCCCCGGAGATGGCCACTTCTCAGCCAGGATTGTTTTCACTTGTTGGCTGCTTATTCCTTTTCATAATATTTTAAGGCTAAATTTGTCATAAATGGTAAAGGTACTATAACTACATTACAGCAAATTTGGAAAATTTGGAAAATTATCCATAAAAGTCATTCCGATCATTACTCCTTGAATGCGCCTACTCCTAGCATTTTTACATGCATGTTTGATATATTTCTAACGACAGTGTACTTGAAAATCATATTTTAGAGATTGTAATATTCTGTTCTAAGCATTTTTTGTTGTTTAATTATCCTCATAAATATTATTGGGATATCAACACTTATTTCACTATTTTCCAATTGCTGTTGATTAGATATACCATTATTCATTCCTCATTAGTATTTATTGGATATACCATCATTTATTTCCTCATTGTTATTTATTTATTGAATTATTATTTATTGAACTATTTTCCTGTAGTCCCACATTGATGGCTAAATGATTATTAATGACTCTTGGCTTAAGAAACCTATTTGGATTAAGTTTGATAAAGAGCATTATTATTATTATTATTATTATTATCATCTAACATAGTGCTTGGCTCATAGCTGGTACTCAGGAAATGGTTTCTTTTTTCTTCTCTTTCACCATTTATGCTAACTTTCTTGGATTGTGAACCTGAAGGCATACCATGTTGAGGAAATCCAGAGATTTCTAACTGGTTATCATGTAAGCTTGTCCTGGCCATTTTAATTACTAATTTGTAGGGAATACTCATATTCTGATTTACAGGGGTTTTTCTTTGTATCATTTGGTCAGGTATATTGGTTCATTCTTGCCAGATACAAAATGTTAGAGCTTCAAAGTTTGTGGAAATCACCGCGTACAGTGGCTTCCCAATGGCTGTACATCAGAATTTTGCAGGGTGCTTAAGAATACTGACTCCCTACTAAATCAATTTGGTGGCTGAGGTCTGGGAATCTGCATTTTAGTAAGCATCTCTATGTTCAGATTCAGGTGGCAGGAAGGACCATAATTTGAAGTTACCATTCGGTTAATAGACTTTGCTAACTTTTTAGACTTGTTGTTAGATTTTCATCATGTTCAGTCTTTTGCTTCTAAAACTAATTGAATCTTGAGATGACTTATTTCAGGAGGCAAATATTACAATCACAATTATGTTCTGCAACAGGAAATAAGCTCTAAATGAATCTTAACATTTTACTTGACACATTACTATGTTTAATTGTATTAAAGATGTCATTGAAAGGTGCAGGGGAGGAAAATGAACTTGATTTGGCAGGTAGGTGTTCATGGTACTATTATCCACAACTGTCTATGCTGATTGACAGCACACACATTACCTGCTCACAGGCATTGTACTCAGTTGCATCAGATTTAAGTGTATGGCATTTTTACTGAATATTTGAAACTGTTTTAGTTAATAGTATTAATTGTGCATAGACCAACTTTCAGCCACTGTTTCAAAGTGCTTAATAGATAATAAACCAGAGGGTTCTGTGGATCTCTGCTTAGAGTAAACTTAGGTCTGCAATGCCATTTGCTTAAGTATTATGTATTTTCAGCAGGGCAGATATTTATAGTTCAGAGAAGGAATCTTCCCCATATCAGAGAAATGGAAGTTGAGAGGCAGAAAGGCGAAACACTCAAGGTCCCTTGACCACAAGAAGCAGAGTCAGAACTGGGGCTCAAATCTCCTGGGTCCTTGTTCTCCGCTCTTTTTTGCATAGTTTCTATCTAATGAGAAACAGTCCAATGGCTAGTAGAGACACTATAATCCATATTTATATTGCCAAGAGCATTGAAGCAAGGAATTCTACTCAGCATTTTCTTTTGGAAAACCAAACATGCTTTATTTCATTTTTTTCACAATTTATTTAAACATCTCACATATACAAAATAGGTACAATTTAATTTTCCTGCTTGTCCGAGAAACAAGGCTTCTTTTTGGTACCTTGGGAGAGGATGAAAATGACACTGGCAGAGAACAAATGCTGAATTTAAAGAAGAGGACAAGGTTGGGCAAACGATCTGCACACTTTTATTTGGGAAGAAGATGTAAAATACTGATGCTAAATCAGATGAAGAAAGAATACACAGCGCAGCTCATTACAGAGGAGTCTTTCTTCTAGGACTCTAGCACCACCAACATTCTTCAAGTATCTGAAACACTGTTAGCACCTTTGTATTTGGAATAAAACAAAACAAGTACCTCAGCTCATCTCCGTCTAGGTCAGCACCTGATGGTGTGGATCACACTCACAGGAAAGTGTTTTGAGGTAGTTTTAAACCTTTGGAAGTTTGGGTTTTAAACTTCCCTCTGTGGAAGATATTCAAAAGCCACAAGTGGTGCAAATTGTTCATGTTACTTTATTTTTCAATTTTTATTTTGGTTTTCTTACAAAGGTTGACATTTTCCACAACAGATGTAAGAGTGTTCAAAAAAATTCCAAATCTTTGGGGGGAGGGGAGGGAATGAGTGAAATCGTATTGCACTATGCTCTGATCAATCCTCCTTCTCTTTTGCCCACAATTTAAGCAAATAGATATGCAGGGGAGATGAAATGGAAGGACTCAGCTCTCAGTTTAAAAAGAAGAGAGAGAAATGGCAAAGAGAGAAAGTTTTTCAGACTTCTTTTGTTTTCTTTTTAATTTAGGTTGAGTTCATTTATTTGAAACAGACTGGGCCAACGTCCACCCTGATTTCTTGGTCAGCACCGCCGATGTCCAAAGGTGCAATGTCAAGGATAGGCAGGCGGGATGGCTTATTTGTTTTGTATTCAATGATTGTCTTTCTCCATTCATTTGTCTTTTTCTGTTTAAAAAAGGAAAAAAACACACATATGAAAAGCAGCACTATTTCTAAGTCTAGTGTCCTCAGAATTTTAGATATTTAAGAATCACTTTTGGGCTTGTCATTCTGAAGAAGTTTTCCCAAGATCAACATGTTCATCTTTGAAACAGAAGTATCAGGGGTGTCTTGACGGAGAGCAGTTTCCTACCAGTCTCATTTTTTTTAAAGAAAATTTCAGCACACTTTCTACGTGGCTTACTGCTACATTATCATTTTCAGGGTGTGCATGTGTGGGTAAGGGAGAGCTTAGTATGCTGGCTGCTGCAAGTAAATTATAATTTTTCTGCAATGTATAGCATATCGTAGAGAAAAATTGCATACAGGCCATACTAATAAGTAAAATTAAATACAGATAACCATAAGTGATAGCTTGGGACCTTTTAACCTCAAGTAATTTTATGTGTGGGCAGACATCATCATTTAAAACACTCATGTTTAAAGAAAAACAGCTAATGTGGAAACACTGTATGTATTTTAGCATTTCAGAGAATTTCAGAAGGCAAGATCTGGTAAGAACACTGAATTTAAATAGACACAGTTTTGAAAATAGAGTTAGTAAGTGAAGTCTCTTATTCATCTGTTGATAGTCCTAGTCATGGTCTAAGCTAGAACTCCATCCCCAACCCCCACCAAATACCCTCCCCAGATAAGTGCTATTCCCATATTTCACTGTTACTTACAGAGCAGCCGTCTGCGAGAACATTGTAAGTGAACCTGCTGTTGCCCTCAGCAACAAGTTCAACATCGTTGGAGCCTTGCAGAATGACAGCCTTTTTCAGATTGCCAGTCTCCTCATCCATGTATGCAATGCTGTTCTTGCAGTGGTAGGTGATGTTTTGAGACGCGTGGTTGGCCAGCAGGCGCATGAAGGCGAGTTGGGTAGCCATTTCCTTGGTGGTTACTCCTTCAACATTATATTCAAACTACAGAGAATAAGATAGAAATTACAGTTAAGTGGAGTTGGACTCAGGTACTAAGAGTAAAAAAGAAAAAAAAATACTAAGAGTAAAAAAAAAAACCAAAACCTGTCTGGTATAACGAGGAATAATGGACTAAGATCTGACCTGGAAAAAGGTATGTTTAAAGGAAACTCAATTCACTGGTCTTTGAAATATTAGTTACTTAGAAGGGATGTAGGAACTAACAGGCTGAGGCTAGATTATCTCATAAAGGTATCTGTTTTAGATAAGGTATTTTTAATGGATATGTATCATCTTTGGAAGAAGAAAACAAGGCAACCAAGATTCAGACCTCTTTCTTTTTCTGTAATCTTGACCAGTAGGCATGCAATAAAGTTGGTGAAAGGATTTGATTAAAAATTGAGAAAAGCACATGTTCTGAAACAATTCTGAAAAGCACATGCATGGGCACAGAGTTATGTGCTGGCCAGTACTTCCTCACACTAAATGGCATTAGTCAGTTTGCCCAGTGATTATCAGTTGAGTCAAATTTGAGTAATAACTTTGAATTGTATGGTTATGTTCAATCCATCTTTAATGTGCAATCCCAGGAGAGAAATTGAACCCAAGAAAAGAGCATGTTCTTTTCATACTCCCATTTGGGTAAGGGACTAAAATGCAGATCATTAAAAAACAATCTTAACAGTATTATTTAGTAGGAGAAGGAATGTTTGTAGGATTCCTCACCTGGGTACCACCATTGATAGTTTCTCCTAACCAGACATGCTTCTTGACCTTGGAATTTCTGTACCAGTTCTTGGCTAGGATGTTTTCAGGTTGAGCCCGGATACAGGTTTCACCAGTAGAGAAATCACAGTATACTTTGATAGCATCCATAGTGCATCCTTGGTTAGGGTCAATCCAGTAGTAACCTTTAAAAAAAAGAAACAGGACCCAGCTCATAAAACTTCTTATTGAGGGGAGCATAGGTTCTAATAACTATAAGACCAAGATTTTGATTCTTGTAACATTGTCTACCCTACATTTAACAGGAAGAAGATGGCTATTTTTCAGATTAGACGCTTCCTTCTGTCCTCACCTCCATGAAACATCAAATCAGAGTATAGGAAAAATGCAACAGTATATATCAAGAGAAGCCTGAGACTGGATTCTGGTTGGAAGAAGAAAATGCTTCTAATTAGGTATGATTCCATATAATGCAATTTTTGCCCAAAACCTTTTCATTCTAAATGTCAGTGGTAAAGCCCAGCTTGTGAGAAGGGCCATTCTGGCCTGGATATCTTGACCCACCACTGCTCCACTCGGGGTGGCTGAGTCTCAAGTCACGGCATGTGCGAGCTGGGTTCTTCCTAGAGCCTTCAGGAGTAAGAAGGGTCTCAATCTGGTTGTTGAGAGATTTCAGAGTAGCATCAACTTCATAATCCTTGGGTCTGAGAGAAGGTGGTGAGCGAGGCTGGTCAGCCCTGTAGAAGTCCCCTTCATAACCAAAGTCATAACCACCACCACTTGGGCCAGGAGGGCCAGGAGGGCCAGGGGGACCAGGGGGGCCCTAGAAAAGTGAAAGTGAGAAAGAGGAGGTTTGTATTTGGTCACAATGAGAGACATCAATGACAGCAGATTTTCAGTTGAGCATCACACACGAGCATGCTCTAACACGTAAAAAAGAACCAAGCCCATGTAAGTAAACAACTGATCTCAGGCTTACTTGCAGGCATGGACGACTCATCACACACAGATAATTTTTACACATTTTAGAACTAACATATGGCAGTGGGGGACAACTTTAATGTGTTGTCATAACCATCTTGGTTTAGTCTGAAGAAGATATTCCTGGGTCTGTGATGCTCTTTATTATTTCCCAAAATGATACTTACAGCAGGACCTTGGCTACCCTGAGAGCCACGAACGCCAGCAGGTCCGACTGAGCCAGGATGTCCAGTGCGACCATCTTTGCCAATAGGGCCAGTAGGACCAGCAGGGCCCTACGGAGGAAGGATACCGGGTCTCAGTCAGTGAAAATCCCACAAGGAAACAGAAACCTGGGACTCACTGCCTGCCACAAACTCTATTTCAGAGATAAATGTTTCTTAGATTGACCTACCCTAGGACCAGCAGGACCCACAGAGCCAGGAGCACCTTGATCGCCATGCTGGCCCTTTAAAGAGAAAAGAGGAAAATCATACTTTCAGAACACGTGTCGACAAATAGGTCTTTTTAAATTGAATGGAAAACTTTAGTTTCAATGGGCCCTAGATTGAGAAAATTGAAAATGTAAAATGGGGCTCTTTTCTCCCATTAAGTCTATTATATTCAATTATATTTTTTTCTACAAGCTATTTCAGCAGTGCAATATTAGTCATTCCTCTAATTATATTTATTTTAAGTGAGGTTGAAGGACATTGTTGCCTAGAGATTTTAATATATGTATATTTCAATCTCCCTTAACCCTCACCTTTTTGTGTTGGGATATAATGGCATTATCTCTGCGAGATGGCGTCAGTCAGAGAATGGGAAATGAATATGATGTAGGACATTTTAGAACAATAGCATTGAAAATTTGAGGAAGATCTTTTAAGATCTGTATATATGTGTGACATCCACATTTTACTTACAGCAAGACCAGGAAGACCTTGCAGTCCATTGTGTCCCTTCAAGCCAGGAAGACCTCTGGGCCCCTTGTCACCAGGCTCTCCCTTATCACCTCGGGTACCTTGTGGGCCCTGTAAAGAAAAATAAGGGCAGATAGGACATTTAGCTTCTTTAGAAAATGATCAGTTCCCACAAATATTGCTTAATCTGTTTACAAGGCAACTCAGGACATGCAAAGGTTTAAAAGGCATGTGGGTGTTACTCCTATTTATTCTCTTAATCTGCTTTAGTTGAGCTTTCTTAAAGTGGCTAGATTTTTGTAATTATTTAAAACAAATAAACAAGCAGAAGGGATTTGAAATAGAAGAGACTGAGAAGTTAGTTGTAGTAATTCTCAACATGGACTAAATTTTTAAAAAAAATATGAAGTCTAGCCTGTATATTATTTATTTTCTTCACGGACAGTCTGTTTATTTGTAAAGAAATCATCACCATGTACGTACAGTAGGACCCCTTGGACCAACAGCACCAACGGGACCAACAACACCGGCAGGACCCTGAGAGTTGGAAAAGAAAACCATAACTCATTGGCCAAGCCCAAGACTGTCCTCCCCAAGCCCCCACAGTTCCCAAGGAGGGGCAGGTCAGAAGGGAAGGCTACAAAGATGATGGCACAAAGGGACTGGTATTCACAAACTTACAGGTTCACCACGGTTTCCATGTTTGCCAGTGGGACCCACGGGGCCGTGAGGACCGGGTGCACCCACAGCGCCAACTGGACCAATGTTGCCAGGGTAACCGCGTTCTCCCTACCAAAGGCAAAGTGAAGTTTAGCATCAAACTGGCCCGTGGTTTAGTCACGTTTCAATTGGAGAAAGACAAAGAGGTGTACTGACCTTGTGTCCAGGCTGACCATCGCGGCCTGGGGGACCATCGTTCCCAGGGTTGCCCTGCGAAGACACCACACCAGTGAATGCACTTAGTGAGGCTCTTTAACCCACCATCCCCTGTGGTCTAGCTCATCTGTCTTAATCACTCCCAGAGCTCACTAGTGATACCATTTTCAGATTGTTAAAAGACAGGAGCAAGAACTTGCCAACCTAGTTGTTCTAGAGGTGTTTTGGCTATTTTGGCCCACTCAGAAGCATGCCATTTAAATACCCATCCATCCCCCAGTCCAAGTTATTTTTTATATTTTCAATACCAGGAGTGGTCAGTACATGTTGATTTAATGGAGAAACACCATCTTGTTCCAAAACTTGGAACAAGAGGAACTCAGCTCAGGATATGATGTTGCACATAATGAAATACAGCTAGGTGTTCCAGCCATATTTGTGTAGCTAGTATATAGTCTAAGATGACAAAACAAGTGTCCTACTCACATCCCGACCAGCTTCGCCAGGAGCACCATTGACTCCAGGTGCACCCACAGCACCAGGGGGACCCCGAGCCCCAGGCGGACCAGAGATGCCGAGAGGTCCGGGTTCACCCTAGAGACAGAGAACAAAAAACAACATCCCTCTTGGTGGATCGAGTGCAAATCTCACCCTTCCAAAACAACCCTGGCTAGGAGACTCCAGTTTGCAGGGAGAAGCTACCGTGGAAGTGAATGGGTCACACAAAATGGTATCCTTGCCCTCATCCTACACACTCAGATGGTCAGCTTTATCTAATTTTGGAAGGTTACTCTGTTCAGGTGAGCCTAGTTACAACCAACATCCCAAATGAAATGAATTCATAAAGTTGAGAGAGCTTATGGAGATGAGCTGAGCCCTGGCTGCTGTCATGTATAAGGTTTAATGGAATGATTCAGAACTTTCAGAGCTTCATTCTTCCAACAGGATAAATGATGCCAGCATTTCACACTGCAGAGGAGTAAATGCAATTAGAGCTTATATAGTTCTTAAGCATGTAAAAAGAACAAAAATCATTCTGCATAATATTAAGCTGTATCTTTATAGCGTGTGTCTAAGTAAGGTGGTATTAAAGCTTCTTAGATAAGTGACATGTGATCTGTATAAAGAAAATGCCATGAATAAAAATTCTTAAGTGGAGTTATTCAGTGATCAATCTGTCACATCTGAAGTGGCAGCTTTTAAAATCTTTTATTATGTTAATGAGAATAAGAATGGTGTCAAACACTTACCACAGATCCAGAAACACCTGGTAGACCACGTTCACCTCTAGAGCCTGGGAGACCCAGAATACCAGGAGCACCAAGAAGACCTTGAGGACCAGCGGTGCCAGGAGGGCCCTGAACAAGAGGAAAAATACTATTACTAATAAGCCCATAGGTGACCAAATACAGGTTGGCTTAAGGATTGTGAGAATGAGCTATCCTCAGGTTAGAAAAAAGCTAGTGACCTTCCATTAGTAGGGTGTATCCTTGGATATCTTTTCTCTAGTGAAGACAGTAAGTTTCATGTGGGCAAGTACATCTCTTTGAACCTGGTTCCTCCCTGACACCAACGGAACAACATTAAAGAATATGTGTTTGAGATTAATGAAGACATCTGGGGTAATGAAATAGAGTTTTTATGGAATCTATGCCAAGATGTGAATTTTTACCTTGGCCTCTCACTGAACCAGGTCTAATAAGGGCACATTTCAGAGTAACAAGAATACTAAACAACGCATGTTTAAAGAATAGGTAGCTTGCTGAGATTTGATTAATTTACAATAGGATGACCATGGCAATGGGATTCTGTTCTAATCCCAGTACCTGTAAGGTGCCATTTTGATACAAGAGTGTATTGTCATCCTCATCTCATGCCTTCTGAGCAACTGCTGAAGCTATGACACCTCAGTAGCTGTTGGACAGACTTCCTGGCTCAGCTCAGCTCTACTTGAAAGCCTGCAACTCTCATCAACAAATGTATGCCACTCGAAGATCTGTGTAAGGCTTTATTTTAATTCAACACAAGGTATTAAGAAAGAGGAGCTTGAAATCACTTACAGCAGTACCAGGCTCTCCAGAGGGACCCTTCTCACCAGCAAAGCCAGGGGGACCAGATGCACCTGTTTCTCCCGTTCGGCCAACTGGACCTTGGTCACCCCGAGGCCCACGAAGTCCTTCTTTACCAGCAGCACCAGGGGGACCAGGAGGGCCAGTGATACCCTGTGAGCAAATGGCAAGGTCTTTTATTCCCAGTTAGTCATCACAGACCTGGGAGATCCAGGTATTAAGATGTGAGGCAATAGAAATGATACCCTGGCCATTTGGGGGACATGTGGAGGGTTTGTAATAGCCTCTTATGGAGAGAAGTAGCTCCCATCCTCTTTCACCTGAGGTTATGACAAAGTGAATAACTGAGGCAGAGGCTATGGCAAATGTCTGTGAGGAAAAGCAAGGCCGTGCTACCAGGAACCTGGCATATTGGAATCAGAACGAGGTAGAGTCAGAAGAGTTAGCTGTCAATGAATGGGACTTTGGGTTTTGGAGGACTCTGCTCATCTCTTTTTGAAGAAAGCCAATACTGGCATTTTGTTCATAATTGAGGAATCACATATGCTCTCAACTAGGTTTAATTAAATGCCTACAGGGAATGAAGATTTTTCTGTTATGAACCTGTAAAAGGATTCCAAGAAATCAACATCTTTGCGATTTTTTTTCCCTGAAACCTTAACCGGAAGACTTAATCCTTGGTAATTAATTAAATTCTCTTGAGTCCTGACAGGAGAGTCTGAATCAGAATTAAATTAGAGGCCAAGCCACCTTTAAATTCAGGAACAATTATACTTTAACAACGGAGGCAGAATGTTGGCCATAAAGGGTAATTAGATATAGAAATATCTGATATGTGACTCAAACTGTTCTGTTTTTTTTTTAATTTTTAACAAAGAGACCATGCCCCTAAAAAAGGGACTTGTGTTTACATGAATAAAAGCCTCTTAAGCTGATATTATAAAATATTATTTGTGATGATTTTGCCTTAGTGGTTCAGGAAAATTGATCTCAGACCAGGAAAGTAATAGCAAAATATTAGTAGCGTGTTTTGAGAGAGTTTCTTACCAGTTTCCTACTAGAGGCAAGATCGTTTGGCTACCCGAGTTTAGGCCCCGGCGAGCCTAAACTCGTAATAAAGCCCTTTGCTTTTGCAAAAAAAAAAAAAAAAAAAAAAAAAAAAAAAGAAAAGATAATTTGGCTAGAGTAAATGACATATTTTGGAGTGATTTACTTACAGAGGGTCCAGGAGGACCAGTCCGTCCAGCAGCTCCCGGGAAACCAGTAGCACCCTAAGAACCAAGCACATTAGAATTCCACAATCAATACGAGCTCTAGGGATTTGGGTAAGATGGACATTTCTCCTCTGGCAAATCCTCAATACATGTGACCAAGGAGCAGGTGGTGGCAGCGTCATATAGGGTATTATTTAACAATGACCCCGAAGACCTTCCATCTCTACACAGCTTTCTGACCAAGGTGCCCTGTTGCATCACCCATAGGTCGCACTAAGGCTCTGGTGGCCCTTTTTGAAATGCAATCTGATGGTTTTAAGACCAAGAAGACACCATGCCATTATTACACACTGATGTGTATGTATTAATAATTATCTTAACCACCTGGCTGGGTGCTAAAGAAGTGGACACTGAATAAGTAATTTTGTTTACACAGGAAGGTACAACAAAAGACCACGAGTATTAACTGCTGTCTGGCAAGAGCAGGAAGGAGTCAGTGCAGTTCACTCCTTGGGAGGTCTGGGTCTTTAAGAAGTTCATGTAACAGCACAGGGCACCAAGTGAGAGGGCGTGGTCAGGCAGAAGAAGGGGGGGTATTGGCAAAAGGATAAAGAGAGATGTTTTTACCCATCTCACACTTCAACAACCTGGCGTTAACTTTGGTTCTTGCCTCAGGTGAGTGGTAGCAACCTACACCGCACTGAGCTCCAGGTGGGATTAAGTTAATCTCCCCTGGCCTGACTATCACTTCAGGACCAGGATTTCTCTGGATAAAGTTAACTTGAATCTCAAGAGTCTCCTTATTATAGTCCAAAATTAACTAAAAATCTCCAATGTTTCAAGTTTTTAATAGATCCAAAGAAAGAAATATTATCCACTATAAATACTCACAGGGGGGCCGCCATCACCACGGCTTCCAGCGGGACCAGGGGGGCCATTTGGACCCTATATGGAAATTTAGAAAAAGATGGCATCAAATGACAAAAGAGTTCCTTCACATGTAGCTTTTTTCTTCAAGTAAATTCCCATTACTATTAGAAACAAATCCCAAAATTAAAAATGATAAACTGTGTCATAAGATAAATGTCCTTATGTGTTACCACCCTTGTGGGGTAACGCAAGAAGTAAAGTGAGACAATTATTTGTGAAATTTCTATAAATTATAAAGCAGTATGTAAATGTTAATTCTTTTTTTTTTTTTAATAGTTTGTCAAATTCGTTTCCATACAGCACCCAGTGCTCTTCCCCACAAGTGCCCTCCTCCATCACCACCACCACCTCTTTTCCCCCTCCCCTTCCCCTTCCATCCTTGGTTCGTTTTCAGTATTCAAATGTTAATTCTTATTTTTAAAATCATCTTCTATCTAGTACATTCCTAGTGTACAGTAGGCACTTGATTGATGTCTGTTGAATGATAAGATTTCAAGGGTAGCTAGACAGGCTGTGTTAACCACCAATAAATTCAACTTACAGATGGGCCAGCAGATCCAACGGGGCCTGTGGGACCAACGGGGCCATTTTCTCCCTTGGGCCCTTTGGTTCCTCTCTCTCCTTTAGCACCAGGTTGACCAGCAGCACCCTGTTAGAAAGGAACAGTTGGAGTTCAGGCATTCCAGTGCACTCTCCCTGTCAGCTTGGGATGTTTTTGGATTAACCGTTATTATGTGATACTCACAGCAGGACCAGCAAATCCGTTGGGGCCAGCGGGACCAACCTCACCACGTTCACCCTAGGTGGGAGGAGGGATTGAAGATTGTCATAGCAGTCTTAGATTCGTTAATGTCTTAAAAGCTATGAGTGTCCAAAGTGACTCAGGTTTCTACTTACGGGGCTACCACGAGGACCAGCAGGACCAGCAGGACCAGCAGGGCCGGCTTCACCCTATAATGGGACCAAAGATGAGTTTGTTAATGTGCCTCGTATAGATCATCAAAGACAAGATGGGAGGAGGGAACAGTGGCAGACAGTGGGCTCTTGTCAGGGTCTGCAGTTACGTCAGAAGAGAAAACTAATGCTCGTCTCAGACAGTAAAATAAAATGGATTCTTACTGTGCTTAATGTTGTATTCATTTTGGGGGTTGGAGTGGTATTGGTCATACACTTGCAAAAACATTATAAATCAGCGCCCACAATACTAGCAGAAGGACATTTTAATTTTTAGATGGACACAGAGCTGATCTATTTGCTGCAATCTGTGCAATACAATAAATAAGGTCTATTTTAAGTGGACTGTTCGATGTGAAATGGGCACACTATGTATTTTATTGATTTTTTTTTTTTTACCATTGAAGGCTTTGAGAAGGCTCTGCATTAGGATATTGTTAATGGGCAACAGGGAAAGTCTTTAAAACAAATGATAGGGATTAAAGTATAGATCAGATAGCTAGCACATCTATACGAAGGGAAAGGGAACTTTAAACACACAGCATTTGTTTCCTGCTTCCCCATCACAACAGATAGGTTTTTAAATAAGTAGGCTTTATACCAAGTCATAAAAATGAATTGCTGGGGCTCCCTGGGGCTGGGGCAGGCAGGACATTTTAGATACTGCTGCTGGCTCAGAGAGTTGCAACTCCGTGAAAATGCATGCTTACCCGGTCACCAGTGGCTCCAGCAGGACCGGGGGCACCTACAGCACCAGGAGCACCCTAGTACCAAAAGGAAATGAATCTTATTAATAAGTCTGAAAAGTGACCCCTGCCATACCATCCCTTGCTGTGCTTACACGGTGACTGAACACATTCACGGCACACTCTGGGTAGACATCAAGAAGGCTTTTGATGCATTTCAGTTCTAATCATCAAAACTATTAGAAGTAGCTCTCAGGAGGAAAGTGCCCCAGTGATAAAGGTTATAGAAATGTGTAAGTCAAGGGCAGGTTAGGAACTGGGGAGATCTGAACTCTCTGCTCTTGTCAAATTCCCTGGAGAGCAGCAAATGAGTAGCCTTGTTTGAGACCACTTGGACTGTGTGACTCAGAAAAAGGACTATTAGCAACGTGCCAGAGCGAGTTATCAGCTCTGAGGGAGGTGAGAAGAACCGAGGTAGCTGATGGCCTGGAAGAACCAGGTTGCCAGCGCGTTTGGTAAGGTTATTCTACCTTTACGGGATTATCTTTGGCATCGCCATGCCATTAACAGGTAATCGCTGGGAATGCTCTTCAGGTGATAGACTCTTAGGACATACATTTGAAAAAATGGGACCTTGTTAGAGGTTTTGGCTTTTCAAAATGTAAGAGTCGTTGTTTTTTTCCTAAAGCCCTATAATAATTTGAACATTCACTTGAAGTTCTATTAAACCCAGAGCTTTTGGTTTATAGTTTGTACTTCGTATAGTTAACACTAAGGAAGGTAAGAAATTCAGGTTTTGATTTTCAAAGGGATAACTTCTGTTGAATCTTTCTTTTGGAACATGTAAAATGATATTACTCTTCAGAGATCTTGGAAGTAAAGGAATACTCTTTCACTAAACCCAGGTCCCTTCTTTTGTCAGTTCTATTTTGGAAACTGCTGACCTCAAATCGAGTGAAATGTAAAAAGAAAGTAAAACAAAATAACAATCTAAGTACAAACAAACAAAATTCTACTCACACGAGCACCATCTCTGCCTGGGTTACCAATTTCACCTCTGAGACCAGGTTCACCCTGAAAGTATAAAGCAAGAGTAGCTTTTCGTTTTCCAACCAAATTTTCAAATCAGAATTAATCTGAAGTGTTTATACCTTCAGTTGCTTACATATTTAGTAATGTCTTGATTCCCTACTATTCTATAGGATGTTGAATGAGGAAAACATTAAGGAAAAAATAATTCAAGGCCCTCTCCAGATTATGGTTAAATATTCTTTTCTAATTTCCATACACCCTCCTGAAGCATAATCAAGCAAGGTACAAATTCATGTGGATGGAATGCTAAGGCGACATCACAATGGGCTTCAGCGCCTGATCACTCTTATGGCATAACTAATGCAGCAGCACGGTTGACAGCTGTTCAATATAGCTTCTTCCCATTAATTAGGGCAGGATGAGGCATTATTGTTAGTGGCATTAAAATGAGCCTCATGTATTACTCAACACCATCTGTTTGCGTGAAATTCCATGGTAGCAAGGAATTTTGCCAGATTAGTGAGTTTAGAAATGCGTAGGTGCTAGGTGGCAGAGGGAAATGT
The DNA here is from genome assembly GCF_006229205.1 of Suricata suricatta. Classification (NCBI taxonomy): domain Eukaryota; kingdom Metazoa; phylum Chordata; class Mammalia; order Carnivora; family Herpestidae; genus Suricata; species Suricata suricatta. The sequence continues at coordinate 80,381,040 of NC_043701.1, read as the reverse complement.
GTATTGATAGATATCAAAATGCTACCAGACCACCTACCAAGAATTGTAAAAACAACTGGGCAACCCTGTGCAGCCTTCTTTGCTAGAGTTCATCAATAACATGTCTTAAGGTCCAACATTCAGAGGGTACCTTTTCTCCTTTGCCTCCCGGGATGCCAGCAGCGCCCCTCTCTCCTGGGAGTCCACTGGGACCAGATGGACCAGCAGTGCCTGGAGCACCAAGCACACCAGGTTCACCCTTGAATCAAACACATGTGAAATCAATTATTTCAGTGGCAAAAGAAGAAAATGAAGATGCAAACTCTTGAAGGATTCCAATTTAAACATTTAATAGATAGCATTCTTGCCTGTTTAGAGACACAGAGGAGGGCTACTGAAAGGAGGGAGAATATAACAGAGGGAGATGCCATTAATGACACCGTGGCTAAAGAGAAGTGGGAGTGGGTGGCTGTGATTTTTCTATAACCCACTCCTAGTCCTCTTCAGGCAGGCAGGTGTGGAGAAGAGGACAAGACAATAGGATGCAGACAGTGAAAAATGTTTGCCCACAAACACTTTTCAAGGATAAGTCTCTTAGCCCACACAGGAAACAGGGAAAGAAACCTCATCAAAGGGCGAGATGTTTACATTTTAATCTCCACTTTATATAAAAACTCTACAATTCCACATACTTAAAACCTATTGACTAACTTCTAAGATAAAAGTTTTTGGAAGTACTACCTCACCAAATTGTATTTTCTTTCTTATTTCCTCTCTCCCTTTTACCTTTTAATTTTTTCTAATATCCTTCCACATACCAAAATAGCTTTTTGCAGCTAATCTTTACATTTTTCCCCTTAAAGGTAGGAAGCAGGAGTAATACGAGTTGCCTTCTCTTTATAGTGGTTAAAGTAATCTGTTTTTCAGAAATGTGTAATTCTATCTATTTTAAAATCTGGTTTGAAATACAAGTTGCCAGGCTTATGTTTTGGGGATGAATATATTGTCCACGTAATTTTTATCTCTCCTGTTATTAAAGTTTAGAGTCCCTTTTAAAATTTTACTCTCTCATGGTAAGAAGGTGAAACTTTGTTCTCTAAAAATAGTGTCCAAAATTATATGATGTTCCTAGATTAAAATCAAAGTATAGGGGCACCTGGGTGGCTTTATCAGTTAAGTATCTGACACTTGATTTTGGCTCAGGTCATGATCTCACAGTTCATGAGATCAAGCCCCACATCAGGCTCCGCACTGATGGCATGAAGCCTGCTTAGGATTCTCTCTCTCTAGTTTGCATGTGTACTCTCTCTCTCTCTCAAAATAAATATAAACTTTAAAAAATCCCCAAACAACCCAAAGAATCAACAGTTTGATGAGTCAACAGTAAAAACACATACTAATTCATTTATGTGTGTAGAATACTGGGATTTCCCTTCTCTTGGAATAATTCAGGTCCACCAGAATCAGATTGTCATTTACTGGGGTGGAAATCAATACAGAACTGGAAATAAAAACTCTGAATAACAATTCATTCACTATTGTAAATGATCTAGTTCCTCTAAAATATAGTGGGCCCAAGCAGCAATATGGAGCATAAAATTTTACCTTGTTTCCATCAGGCCCAGGGGGTCCAGAAGGACCTCGGCTTCCAATAGGACCAGAAGGACCAGCAGCACCACTTTCACCAGGGGGCCCACGCTCCCCCTATTAAAAAGAAAGAAAAAGAAAAGACAGAGTAGAAGTGGTGCACTGTTCATCACTTTCAGAGATGCCATTCTACACATCAGAGTTCATACTTTTTTAGCTTTTGAATCCTGGTTCTGCCATTAACAAATTTTAATTCGTTTTCCTTAATTTCTCTGGTAGTAAAATGAGCAAATGAGATCATCTCTAAAGTCTCATTCAGCTTTGTGGCTACAACCCCAGAATGTTTTTCTTCTAGAGTACAATTGTTCAACCTTTGGAAATCATTTTTTTTTTTTTGGTCTTTTTTTGTAACAGATCCAGAGGTATAAAAAAAATAGACATCAGTTATGCAGGGTGTTCATTGGGGAAAATGGTGCCATTTTAAGTGAAGAGCAATGCTAGGTATAGATAAGATGAGATATTCTAAATATCTCCCAGTTGCATGTAAATAGCACCACGACATGGTATTCCATGGCCCAGAATATTTAACATGTACACGGTCCACATTGCACCTGTTTCAAAGACCCTTGTCATAACTATGGTCTATGATACTAAATTTGGCAACTGATCATATAACAGGATGCTTGCAGGACAAACTAATCATTCCAGTTATTCTAATAACTACAAACTAAATCTTATTTATTTTTTTTGTAAGAGCAGCTTCATGATTTCAGCTTTAGAGATTGAGCATCAACACACATTGCAAAAATTGATTTTGAATCTTAGTAAGATATTACTTTTCCTTGGCTCAGGTTGAGCCACTATCATAAACATATCATACTGTATATATAAACTACTGAATATAATACATGTATTACCTCATTTATGTTTCTTATAACTGTGTGGGTTTTGGCTAAGAAATATAAGTAATTAAATTTAAAGGTTTGTTTTGCTTTACAAATCAAACACTCTGTACAGATTATGTGTAACTACAGAAGAGCATCAGGAACTTGTTGTAAGGTCATCAATAGCTTTTAAAAGAAAGCCACTACTTGTTTTACAAGTACATCACCAGAAGTTTATGAAAGTTAATTAGGTAACACTTACTCTTGGGCCAGCAGGACCAGGGAGACCAAATTCACCAGAGAGACCCTAGGCAAAACATGATAATAAATAAGTCATGAAATGTATGTATGTTCTCAAAATCCACTTATGATTATGATACTTAGGTAAGTTTCAAAATAGTGACATAAAGCCACATAGGCTCTACCTCCTTGAGTGTGTAAGTACAGGGCTATTAGGAATAAGAGAAATTTGTTGTATGTCAACAGGTACAAAAAGTGAGAATTTCACTGATACCAAAGGTATTTCTTTTTTTTTTTTTTAATTTTTAAATGTTTTATTTATTTTTGGGAGAAAGAGAGAGAGAGAGAGTGAGGGAGAGAGAGAGAGAGCATGCAAGCAGGGGAGGATCAGAGAGGGAGACACAGAATCTGAAGACAGGCTCCAGGCTCTGAGCTGTCAGCACAGAGCCCGACACAGGGCTTGAACCCACAAACCGTGAGATCATGACCTGAGCTGAAGTCGGATGCTTAACCAACTGAGCCACCCAGGCACCCCGAATACCAAAGATATTTCTATGCTAGAACCTGGTATCAGCGAGTTTAAGCTTTCTATTACTTAGTTTATTGCTTTAAAAAAATGACAAAACAGTTTCATTTGATAATATGATAAATAATGATGAACAGTATCAGGCATTGCCTATTTTTAGTTATATAACAGACTGCTTTCTTAATAGAAATGATCATATTCTGCACATTACCTAGTTAATTGTATACCCAAGTGTATCTCCTTTATTACTGACCAGCTGTCTCCTTAATGTGCCCCACTATTGACAAAGGAGATCAGGCCACAGAATGTAACTGAATTGAGGCACATTCATCACAATTACCAGAGAAAATGACTCAGAACTCATGCCCTGATTGTGGCTAGAAGTGTCATGTCTGAATGCCAAGAAAAACATTAAATGCAATTTTTCAGGGTCTAGTTTGATGGAAAATCAGTGCATTTACTTTTTCGCTATGGGAAAGGAAATAATTTGCATGTTAACATTACCATGAACAATACAAAAAGTAAGGCTATTAAATGGAATGTGCATTGGTACATTTTACTTCCATAATGCAGTGTTTCCTTCAGTCTTTAAAATGAAGGATTTGTTATTCCAACAAAAATGAGTAACTTGGCTTATTCTCTCTAAAGTATCCAGGTAGGTAGAACACTATCATTAACATATGAAATAAGAAGTTTCTTTTTCCCATTATAATTGTACTGCAGGAGAGCATTACAAGGGGGAAATGTCCCAATTTTAGGTAAGTCTACTAACACTTGTTTTACTCACCCTTTCTCCTGGTTTGCCAACTTCACCAGCTGTACCAGCAGGGCCAGGCAGACCCTAGATAAAAAACAAAAACAAAAACACCCCCCCCGCAACAAATCTCAATCTTATGACTATATTCACAGGACGCTAATCATTGGGTTTTTCTGGATGCTGATAGTGACATGATCACTAACTACTGTATGTTGTTAAAGCATCACACAAAAGTTTGCCTTGAAAAAGTGAACCTTCATTACTTTACAGTTCTGAAATCACGTCCTGTATGGTGGGGGAGAGTACTGTAGCTGGACAGTCAGACCAAAGGCAATATTCTGTATGTTGTAATTGACTTACCTGGAAGCCTGGAGGGCCAGCAGGACCCTGTTCACCTTTTCCTCCTTGGACACCCTGAAAGTGATAGTAAAGATAGCATGAATAGAGATGTATGCCACCACTGCTGTCTACCTGTACAACTTTTGGACTGGAAAAATGAGATGGTTATTTTGCAGGACTGGATTCATTGTAGGGCAGCAAAGAACAAGAATGGAAGAAATACTCACTTGTGGTCCAGGAGGTCCCTGAGCACCATTGTTTCCGTCAGGACCTGGGGCGCCCTAAAATATTTCACAGAAAGGTGCAGAATTACCAGTGAGACAGTGTAAGAAGCCTCAAAGCTTATCATCTTAGAATGACTCATTGTGGGTCCCCTGTCCAAATACTAACTTTTGATATGGCTTGTGGGAAGTCCACGGGTGGAGGGCAATTTATGAAGGCCAGAGAATGCTACTAGCCTATGCGGAGCTGTTTAATCATAAAATAAATGAAAAACAAATGCATCCATAAATATTTTTGATCTAATATACATTCTGATTTGTTACAGCTCATTGCCTTGTAAGTGTGGTTTAAAGAAAAAAAGACATTTTGTGATGGTAAATGGATCCTTGGGGATGCCATTTTGAAAAGAAAATGATGGAATTCTATCAGGTGGCCTCAAAGGATGTGTGTCTCCTAAGCGAACACGATGGTGGCAGATACATGAGAAGTTAGCGCCTACCCGAGCACCAGCGAGACCAGCGTGACCCTTATCACCACTTTTGCCAGGATCACCCTATAACAAACATGAAAACAAAGTACACATTTAATGTCAAATTAACCATGACAATTTTGAAATGTTAATTTCTTGCTTGATTTTATTTTTTTCCAAGATGCCTAGTCTTTGAATTCTGTCAGTCAAGGCATGATCCATCATCTTGTAAGTCAAAGCACAACAAGGTCCGCCTGCATCTGCAGAGGCATAGACTCAGGAGATGGATTTCCATCAGGTGTGCAGTGACATATTGGAGGTCAATTATTAATGTGGTAAGTGGCTGGCTGTTTTCTTGTGTGGAAAGGGACCTCCCGCCTCCCCCTTGAGATAAAGTGGACTGAGGGCAGGAGAGAAAAGAGAGTTTTGGTGAAATGTGGCCAAGAAGTGCTGAGGGAGAAGAGAGTGTGGTGTTCTTACAGTGGGGCCTTTGGGGCCAGGGAATCCAATGTTGCCAGGCTCTCCTCTTGCTCCAGCTGGGCCAATTGGTCCAGGCCGGCCATCAATACCTGGGAGGCCCTGAAAACAGAGTTTACTTAAAGTTCACTGGGCACCAACAGGGTCTCCCAACCTCAAGCTTGTGATGCTGCCATGGGATGAAACAGAATCATTTTCTGAATGCAAACAGCTTCCTGGTATAAAGTGTCAATAAATTATGAATCCATTTTCCTTTTCTAAATAGGATGTCAGTACACACACGGCCAAGTCAATCTCATATGTACACAATTCCTGCTTTCCCCTCCCTTCCCATACCCCTGTCACCCTCTTCAATTTTCCCTGCCATGTTTTTCTCTTTCCTTCTCTCCTTTCAGTCCCGCGTTCATTTGGATTCCATAATTACAATCTATTACTTTGCATTCCCAGATGATGTATGTGGCTGATATTTATTTTCAGTGTGTTCATGTATAAATAAGCCACAGAATAGACTTGATAAGGGTGCAATAAGTGTCCTTGAAAATATAATGGAAAATGAGCAGTTCTTACCATGGGACCTTCTTTGCCAGCTGGGCCAACATTTCCAGGGGCACCAGGAAAACCCTATAAAATAAACGAGGATGCTTTCATGTTGGCACTTTTACATGCATATTCGAGACTTCAATTCATTAAAATCTCACAAAAGTACTTTCTCCCCGACTTTTTGTTTGTTGCCTAGGGTAAATCATTAGGGGAATTAGCCACTAGCTGGGAAGTATGAAAAGAGCTCTGAAATCTTTCTTCTCTCTATATTTTATGCTTTTCCTTTTATTGGATTTTAGTGCGACTGATTCATTTACAGATATCTCAAGAAATGGTTAAGCGCCATACAAGATGGGCAAAAAATGTCAGTACACACATGGCATGTTATTTACCTCATAACAGAAAAACAAAGTTTTAGTCAGCAATTTTCAAAGTGGATTTTTTATTGCTATATTTGGTATCTTTATAACTTGTTTATGGTACAATTACAGATGATATTCATCCATAAGAGATAATGGAGGCAAAAAAGATCACTCTATTGCTATGGACTGGAGTGTCTACAAATCTGAAGGTCGTTTCTCTATGGCTAGTGTGATGCTGAATACATTACAGCACTTTGTGATGGCTGGAAAAATGATTTCACTTATGAATCTAATACGCTGATAATATATAGTCCTAATACGCTTCAGGAACACCTTATATAAAACTCACAAATTGAGATACAAGATTTATGCTGATAGGAAAAACCAACCTAATTTGGATATATTAAAATCAATCTATTCTTCCAAAAATCTCACGGCCATTGTATCAAGTAATAAATAAGAAATTTACAAACTAACCAAATTCATAAAAATATCTCTAGGCATTGATAAAGTTAAATTAAAAAGGCAACCATTGGCAAATCTACCAGCAGATTTGCTTTTGGTGATTTTTTTATTGTTGTTTTCTGATATTAATCATCCCTTTAAAAAAAGAAACGGTGCCAGGAGTGACTCACTCAGAATCTTTCTGAAACTCACCCGGGGTCCCATGAGGCCAGGCTCTCCGGGGCGACCAGCATCTCCATTGGGACCTCGGACACCAGCAGGGCCAGTAGCACCACGGGGTCCGGGAGGGCCCTATTCAACAGAAGGGGGAGAGGAGGGTGCTCAAGCCGGGGACCCACCCACCGCGTTCTCTCCCAGGGGTGAGGAATGGACAGCTTACCATGACACCAGCTCTGCCATCAGCTCCGGGGAGACCACGAGAACCAGGACTTCCCTGTGAGAAAGTACATGAAACAGCAAGAGTCAGAGAAAATCCTGGAATCCAACAGGGCAGCATTTACAGAAACATGGCATGCAAGCAAGAAACCATGATCCCCTTAAGGGAGATAGACAACACAAACCAAGCCAAAAAATTTCGCCCGAACCCCAGAGGAATGTGTGCAGGAGACATTCTACAAAAGTAGGTCAATACTGTTTCCAGACCAGATTGAGTCACTGATCCAACAGAGCAGATGGAAAGCAGATGCTCCCCTTCGTTTAGAAAATGCACTCAGTCATTCCGACCAGTTCCAATGAAAGGGTGTCATATCCCTCTGGGTGCCTGGGTGTCAAGAGCATCTGGGACCTACTCTCAGCCCAGGAGGCCCAGAGGGGCCAGCAGATCCAGCTTCACCATTGGGGCCTCTTTTTCCTTCTTCACCACTGGGACCTGGAGGACCTTGGGGCCCAGCAGAGCCCTGTTTAATGGAAAAAGCAAAAGAGGAGGGAACAGAAGAAAATCAGTTTTATGTCATATCCAGCCAGAGAAGAAATAATAACTTTTAAAAAAGGAGACGTATTACTTTTTGGATTGAAAACATAATAAACCCATAAAATTGTGATTTTAGAACTACTTACAGGCTCACCCTTGTTGCCACTCTCTCCTTTGGTACCAGCTGGACCAGGTTCACCCTAGGGTGCAAAACAAAACAGTGGTCAAATGCCAGACACTTGTCACAACTCTCTTACAGACAAACATCTTGGGATATTCATGGATCAAGGAAAAGAGAAGTTCAAGTTCTTTAAGAAATGTGCCCAGTTCATATTTATTTTATTTTATTTTTTTGTTTATTTACTTTTGAGACAGAGAGAGACAGAGCATGAGTGGGAGAGGGGCAGAAAGAGTGAGGGAGACACAGAATCCGAAACAGGCTCCAGGCTCTGAGCTGCCAGCACAGAACCCGATGCGGGGCTTGAACTCATGGACCACGAGACATCATGACCTGAGCCGAAGTTGGACACGTAGCTGACTGAGCCACCGAGGCACCCCACCCCCCAGTTCATATTTAAACATCTTAAAGGGGAATGGCTTAGGTGAAAGGACAAGGCTGACAATAGAAAAGAACCTCACTGATCTTTGGGTAATGTTCTAGGATCGCGGGAGAGAGAGAGAGAGAGAGAGAGAGAGAGAGAGAGAGAGAGTGTGTGTGTGTGTGTATGTGTGTGTGTGTGTGTGAGAGAGAGAGACAGACAGACAGAGAGAACATACATACATTTACATACACTCACAGAAGAAATATAAACTAAAAATGCTGAGGAAAGAAAATAAAAATGATAAATCCACAAGAGGAAGTCCTAGATGGGACAAAATGGCAGCACAGCTAGTATTTCAGGATGATGAAAGCCATGGCCGTGATCACTTACAACAAGTCCTCTGGCACCAGTTGCACCAGCAGCACCAACAGGGCCAGGAATACCACGGGGTCCAGGGAGGCCAGGAGCCCCAGCAACACCGGGCAGGCCCTGGGAAGAAAATGCAGGGTGACCCATCATGAGATGGTTGGCGGTGAGGTGGTGCTCATCACAGTGCCTTTAAAAGCAGAGCAGCATGTAATAGCCATATACTCACAGCAGCACCCTTAGCACCAGTCAGGCCGTTGGCTCCAGGGTTACCCTATGAAGAAAAAGGAAGGAAAAGGATATCAGAATTTCCATTCTTCTTTGACCCTGCCTTCACTCTCTTTGCTTTCTTCTACTCCTTGAGGTTAATGACAATGGCCACTTACAGGAGGTCCAACGGGGCCAGAAACACCTGGAAGACCCATTTCACCACGAGGACCCGCGGGACCAGCAGGACCAGGGTTACCAACAGGTCCAAGTTCACCCTAAAAGAAGGAATGACACTGAGGCATTAGTCTGCAAATAATGAAACAGCGTATCTCCATTTTTAGGACACCAAGTATCGTGAACTTTCTTCAGAACTGCAATCATTTCCCTTATCTGGCTCGGTACCACAGATTTGGATTCGGGTTCCTATTTTCCTGGTCTAGTTCTGTCATCTTGGCTATCATCTTCACTTACCTCTGTCTCTCTGTGTGGAAACTCTGTTTCTCAGCTAGTCAGTCCTGACTAGTTTGGAAGTATATTTCAGAGGGGCCCCATAACACAAATCTCCATGTTGGCTTTTTATATCTATGCTCTTGGGCTCAAGTACAGAGACATGATCTATTTCATGCTTGGAGTGAGAACAGTAGTCATTCTATATCCATTTGGAAAGAGGGACTAATTAAGTTACCTGTTCTGTAATTATCTATCTGCAAACACAGTATCTTTCACATCACAATGAAAAGTTTATCAAGGTAATGACGATGGTCACCAGTGTTTTTACCTTGGGGCCGGGAGCACCTGGGAAGCCTGGAGGGCCAGCAGACCCAATGGGACCCTGAAATCAAAGTAGAATGGGATTAGAAACTTCCTCCTGGTAATTAACAACGCAACAAGACTAGAAGACTGAAGTGGCTCAGAGTGGCTGGTTTAGATTTAATATCGGCAAAGAGAAAACTGACAGCTAGCCTGTCATCATTAATATCAAAGGGAAGACATTCAAGGTATCCAAGGTGAGGTAGATTTTACTTTATGCATCAATGAAAAGCCCTAGAGTCACTAGTACTTACAAATAGAACTTTCAAAAGACCTTACAGAACACTCGGTAAGGTGTCTAAAATGGTGTCATTTTATAAAGTAATAAAGAAGATAGTTCCCATCCCACATTCTTAACCCTTTCCAAATTCTTCAGTGTCAAAACTTACAGCAGGACCCACAGGACCCACGCTTCCGTCACTTCCACGGGCACCCTGTGAAGAAAATAAGGAGGAGAAGTCAAGAGGAAAAGTTAAACGGCAGTTGTTAGAAGACTGTTTAAAAGGATAAAATGGGACAAAGTTGGAAATACTCACAGCTGGGCCAGGGGCACCAACACGTCCTCTCTCACCAGGAAGCCCACGAGCTCCCTAGAAGTAGAAATATTTTCAATGAAATCCAGAATGCTAATTTAAAAAATGTCACAGGCATCATTTGCTTTGTCCAATTTCCAACATGTGCAAGAATCCACTCGAAATAAATAGGTCTTGTTCTAATTCCAACTAAAAGGTAATGGATTTCAATTAAGTATGCAGAAGGTTGTTAGACAAATATCAAAGAATACAATGCTGAGGGAAATGGTAATTAGCACAAACATTATTAAAGAAGTTCCAGCTTGCAAAGAGTGTACACAGTTAGGTTTACAATCCAGTATTCAATACTTACTGTTTGACCTGGGGTTCCATTTTCACCAGGGGCACCGGGTTCACCCTACATGGAAAAGAAGGGTTGGGATTTTGTTCATTACAGGCATTATTATTTTTTCTGATTGGGTAATTTTGTCCTATCATTTTAATTTGAACCATTTATATATTTTGTAACATTTTGTGCACATATAGACTTTCTTAATTACGCCAATCACATAAATTTTTTAAATTTCTAAAATTTAGGTTTTTATTTAGGTAATACCAAATATCACAGTACTGGAGACACGTAGTTATTTGACAGTTACTTACCCTAGCTCTAATATTTCCTCTTAGACTTTGGATATCATTTCAACTAGGCTTATATATTAGGAATAATATAAAAAGAGATGGCACAGGATAAGCTGCTTTCAATAAAATCATGTTTACCCTCTTCAAAGTTATTTTTTTAACTTTATTTTATTTATTTATTTTGAGAGGGGGTGAGGAGAGGGCAGAGAGAGAGAGAGAGGGAGGGAGGGAGAGAGAATCTCAACCAGGCTCCACAGTGTCAGTGCAGAGCCTGACATGGGGCTTGAACCCATCAACCATGAGATCATGACCTGAGCCGAAATCAAGAGTCAGTCGCTTAACCAACTGAGCCACCCAGGTGTCCCTGAGGTTATTTTGAACACTCAATATTTTCATTGTAAAATATGGGTGGACATTTAAAGCTTCATAATATTCTTTAGAGCTCTCTTATTTATTTCCAACCTATTTTCTTGAGTAAAAAGCATGGTGTTGGGAGGGGAGCAGTAATTTAATAAAATGGTACATGTAAAGAAACTTTCCTTTTAGATAATCTGAGGAAGATACGGGTTTGAGAGACCCTTTAAGGGCCCTTCATTTCCAGGATTCTATGTGAAGTGTATTCTTTGGGAATAAGCACAAATGAGAGTCACAGTTTCTAGCCTAAGGCCTCCTAACCACTGGATGTGTGACTCTGGGCAAGCCACTCATTCTCTTTAAGCCTCAGTTTCCCTCATCTGCCAAGTGAGGGGTTCTCCAAAGCTCGCGGTGGCTCTAACATTTGATGATACTGGGACTAGTAGTCTGAGCTATTACATTAGGCTCTAGGGAGAATGAGTTTGACCTTATCCATTTGTGTGGCAGCTGGAAAGTTAGAGCAGGCTCTCCATATTCACGTTCATTTCTGGTCCCGCTAGTATTCGTCACTCATTAATTTGTAATTACGTTGGTATTCACTTTAATATCACATTATCTCCTTAATAGGAGAGAGAACATTTTATAGTTGAAAGCGCTGTCAGAGAAGAGCCTAGCCAAGAGATAACACACTTCTGAGACTTTAATTACCTAATTAAAAATTTTTTGAGTGTGCACAGATAAATCACAGGAAAGAGGTTGAAAAGTGGATTGTGACGTGAATGTACCTATCTAATTTGTGCATGGCAAAGGAGAATTTACAGTTTAAAGTAACATAGCATTCTACTATCTGATTACATGTTTGTTTACTTTTATTTTGGCTTCAGAGATCGGCTGAAATTACAGGAGGAAAGGAGGAGGAAGAAACTACTGACATTATTTTTATCTCAACTGTTTAATAGATATTGAATTAAATAAATATTATTAATAATTGGTCTTTTGTCACAGAATCCTGTATCCTCACCATTAAGGGCTCTAAAGTATTGAAGAGGAAATAAGATACTCTTTGGAATATGAGCAGTCTTCAGTAAGAATATACTTTCTGATGGTAATGGGGAATTACAGGTAAGTGTTTTAAAAACAATGCTTCTGATGCGGTATTTACCTTCACACCTGGAGCACCAGGCTGTCCCTTCAATCCATCCAGACCATTGTGTCCCTGAAATGCAAATTCTTATTAGTAAAATTTTGTCCCATTATCGTGCTCGGTCAAATCCAAACCTCCTGCTGAATCTGGTGACCACATCAGTACAGTGGAGGGTCCAGCACCCAGGAAACTTGCTCTGTTTCCCCAGGCGACTTGCTAAACCTCCCTGAACTCGAAAGGGATGGATATAGAACTAGATGCTCCCTTACATTCTTTCCGTCTTTAATCATTTTACGACTTTCAGATGGTTATAAATACCTCTTAAGTCATGCCTTTTATACAATTTTCTCTGTAGGGATCCTCATTTCTTGGAAGCTATGAACAGACTGAAGAAAACTACACCCCACTGTACTTTCTAGCCACCCCAACTATTCTCTCACTCTCCTTACTCTGGTGAATTTCAGGAATTTGGAAGCAAGTATGTGTCACCCAGGAGCTTAAATATAGTTGAGGTTTTTCCTAAAAATAATCAACATTTTTCTTCCCTCTGGGTAAAGAACTGTGCTCACCCTAATGCCCTTGAAGCCAGGAAGTCCGGGAGTCCCAGGGAACCCGCGAGCACCCTTAAAAAGAAACACAGAAGAAGATAAATAATGTTTTCGTTCTCAATTTAAAAACAGTGATTTCTTCCCTCCAAAGTATTTCTTCTCATGGAAGTTCAAGCTTGGAATCAATGGCTGGGATATTTTCTTTAGGCACAGAGCAGTAAATTAACTTGCTCTAATTTGGGTAACTAGGACTATGGTATTTATACAAAACAGGATTTAGTTTATAGTATGCTTACTGTCATCAAGATGACATCATTGTGTTAATGAAAACTGTATGCACTCTTAACTAGGATGCCTTTGATTTGTTGGATGCCTTCAGTGAGGGGTGCGGGTGTTCAAACACCTATGTGACCATTTAGACTGATTCCAGTTTTACCAACCGTCTTGTGTGTGAGACACCCCTGGTGTCTGGACTGAATACACTGGAGTAACAAATCTTACCTGTGGCCCAACAACTCCTCTCTCACCAGGTCGTCCAGGTTTTCCAGGGTGGCCCTGAAACATGAAAACGTCAGAGGATAAGCTGTTTTTCTTTCTAAGCCATCAGATGGAAGTCAGAAAGAACATCCTGGTTTGTAAAATAGGGGGAAAAGGCATCATATAAAAAGGTGGGTCCAAATATATATTTAATTAACAACTAATTCCCTTAAACACAAATTAAGATTTCATTAAAATAATGTTTTCCATATGGGGAGAGTTATATCCTACATATTCATCTTTTCACAGAATACTTCATTTGAATCCAGAAATTCTTGTTAAGGCAGGCGTACTTAAATGGTGTTTTGGAAATGCGTATGAGTAAATACTTACATCCTCACCAGCCTTGCCGGGAGGCCCAGGTGGACCACGTGCACCCGCAGGACCCTAAGAAAAGAGGAGACCAGTCATTTTGTTAAGGTTGTATCAATAAACTTCTTGAAAAAAAAAAATCTTTGCCACAAAGGGGGAAAATATACTCACAGTTTGACCAGGTTCACCAGGCTCACCAGCAGGTCCTTGGAAGCCTTGAGGGCCCTGAAAGAAAACAGATGTGTCGTACTCCACACCTTTGTTTAATTCCGTCTTCTTGCCGAAGAGGGATTACTTAGCTTCCAGTACTTACAGGAGCTCCCGACGCACCAGGAGGCCCTCTAGGTCCCATCAAACCCTGTAAAGAGGAAACATATAGTGAGCACTGGTAAGTTCTGACGGCTTTGGTTTGGGTTAGAAAGTGGGGCCTTGGACACTTTGCAATGAAGACAGTTATCCCAGTTTTATTTCATAGACTTGTTTTCCCAAAGAAGCACGCAAGGACCCCCGTTTCCTCCACTACTTCTCTGCCTTTGCTCTCACTTCTCCTAACGCCAATCAGCAGAACCCAGTTGGATGGGTGGCCATGGGTCCCTGACAGTCGCACACAACTGGGCACACTGAGGCGGGTCTAAGGCCGGGAAGTGGATCCATCTTTGCACAGTACAGAGTATGCGACTGCCTTCTGTGCAGCTGGCAAAGCCCTTCCATGTGCATTCCCTCAATCACACGTCATCTCCCCGGGTCATATTCAGCTAAGAAATTGATATGTTTATTGGCCCAAGAGGCATAAGCTGAAGAGGATCAAAAGGCCTTCTTAGCTCCCTGAAGGGCTATTGGTGACTGATGAAAATGTCAAAAGGGGATGTAGTGAGGGGTGAAGGAAAAAGAAAATATTATTGAAACATCCTCCTGGAAGGAGCTGATATTATTCCTGAAACTGGCCCACAGTAATGGCAGATTGTTCTTTTTGTTCTTCATTCTGTAGCACACAAGTAGAGTCAAGCAGCATTACTAGTTTGGGAGCTAGCTCCCCATTCTTGACTCCCCGGTGCAGTAATGAATGCCTGGGTAAGCTCTCCGGTAGGGGCTGGCTCCATTACGCTGAAAATACTGCCTAGACAAGTCTAGGGTAATTTGTTCGTGACACATGGACCACGGGGGCTCTGCAGGCAAGTCTGCCCCGCTGCATGAATGCCTAGGGTGAAATAATATGGATTTTATTAAAAAGCACATCATCTTAATTATAAGAATTGTTTGCTTTTAGAAATTGCTTCCACATTAAAAGAAATTGTCACTTTTCAATCAAAATGATTATTTAGGTATACATTAAAAATAATTTACTTTGACGCCATGAATTTTTAATTCTACTTATTCATTTTTCTGTGTATTTGCAACAATTTCATTTACATAAAAGGTAGTTTATTTTGTGGGGGCTGTGAGACGGACCATGATTACTCATTAATTCAGAGAAGAGCCCTGTGGGGTTTTATAGTTATTGATTTTCCAACATGGAAAATTATTTTAATACTTTATTGCTGCCTATCTTTCTTATTTGTGAGCCACATATCTGTTGATTATATATGTCTGTGACTGTGTGTGGATGTGAAAGCTTAAATTATATTTCACTGATATTTAAAAGTAAAACACTCTGTTTTATGCCCCCCAGAGAATGTTCCAAAGTCAGGGGAATCTGAAATCCATATTAATTTTCTGGACTTATGCAGGCTTTTTTTTTACTTGTAGTGTTTAACTTTTTTCCTCTTTAGCTTCTTCTTGAGACATAGGTATTGCTTTAAAACTGAATAATGTCCAGCATTAGCTAAAATGGCTAATTTCAAATATCCAATATAAACAAAGCCAAAGAAAACCTCTACTTCTTCATTTCACATATGGATGCTTTAAATTACCAGGAAAAAGCAGGAAATTGGAAATCATCAATTAAAGGCACATTACTTCTCAAGTGAGAGTTTTAATTTACAGAAAATATTATCTTGCCCTTATAGTGTATTAGCTTATTACGGACCATTAGGTCCAGCCAAACATCTTCTTTTGAAGATAGAGCACCTAATGCATTGTCCAGGTAAAATTTATATTTTAAAGACCATGTTAACTTTAAACTGCAGTGTTTAATCATCTTAATATTTTTAGTTCCAGCAAGTTTCCCCTCTATATTATATATACTAGTATATATTTTGCATGCTCATATCATTTTCTTCCTAACACATCTCACTAATGCTTCTTGGAAGGTTCACTTGTTAAAGATAGACCATCATCATCATAATCATATAGATGCTTTTCTAGATGTTACTCAAATTATAGGGTATGTTGCTAACTATGTGTGCTGAGTGATATGAATGCTAAATTACACTCATTCTCTTCTGTATTGATTTATAGCTAATAGATGAAAAGAGGAACTTTTATTGAAAGGTATAAAAAGAAACATTTCCTGTGTTGTTAACTACTTGAGAGAGGGTGAGATTCTGTCATAGTCACTGTGCATCCCTAGTGCGGAATGCAGTTTGGGGTTCACTGAAGGCACCTGATAAATATTTGTTGAATAAACTGATGTTTCACTCAAGTACCAGATACATGAGACATGATGTTGTTGATTATCAGACATCCTGCTTCGAGGTGAGTCCTAATTCTGCCATTAACCACCTCCATGGCCTTGGAAAAGGGCTTAAACTCTCTCGCTATAGTACGAACAGGATGGACTAGAACTTGATGCTCCTTTCCAGCAAGTTTATAGAACTTAATATCTCTGTCTCTCTAAGGGTTGCTTAAAGTTCTGAGCAATATCAAGGGATATAAAAAATTAATCAGAGTGATCAAGCTTTTGAATTAAATTGATTTATCTAAGTTATGGTTACTCTGTCCAGAGATTATTTACACATTGGAAACATGGTTGTAGAGAAAAGTGAACCCCCAACCCAGGCTTAGATTATTACAGATTTGAAACAAACGGAGATGCTGCTTTCATCTGATGTAAGTATTGAGTGTTAACCTCAGGAACTCAGGAAATGGCAATGTGAAATTTTGAACACTAAAAACAAATTCTGTTTGTTTTAGTTAAGAGAAAAAGATAAGCATACCATTGGTCCAGGGCCAAGGCCAACTCCTTTTCCAGGGTCATACTGAGCCGCAAAGTTCTAGAGGGGAAAAAACATATTATATATGTTATAATTATTACCAGCCCTATAGTTCAGTTTTTCATTCTACTTGTAGAGATGTTTACATTATTGTTTTAAAGGGAGCAATATTTTAATATAATTATTAATTTATAATTCCATATTGAGCTAAGACACCTGCTTTGAAGTGGGAAGCTTCCCTACCTTATTTTTCAAACCCTTTCCTGCCCTGTCACTTTCCTCTCCCCTCGCCCGCTCCCCTAAACCTCTACACTGAGAAAGGGGAGCTTTCTATACTTTAAGGCACTGAGGATCCCTAATAAATGAAGCAGAGAACAAAAGGTCACCTTTGTGTTTTCACCTGCTGCCCAGCTCCTCCAGAACTACCCAAAGTGCCTAAGAGACCTTTTTCATGCTTGAGTTTCAAAAAGGATATAAAGAGTTTTCAGGTTTAGAGGAAAATTAAATTAAAATGCCCCTTGGAAGATTAAACTTTTAAAAAATAGTTCACAGTAATAACTTTACTGTTAAAGATCTTTCTTATAGTAGTAGATCTATTAAAGAAGGTGCTTTTTAATGCACTCAGTAGATAAGCAATCATAATAAGATCTTTTGGGGGAGAAAGGTCTTATTTTACTGGCATACAGTTGAGTATTAGAATCAGGCTTCTGATTCATAGTGCTAACCAATTAAGCAAATATGTTTTCCTTCCTGCAGTGAGGCCATTTGGCACTCATACCATTGTTAAAGACATATAGTGAAAAGAAGATATTAATGAAAAAGGGAAATGTACTTTTCTCAAATTAGTTTCAAGCAAATTAAACTAAAACTACTTTGAATGTTGGTTCAGCAGACTTCAAGCCAAGGAGAATCAAAAGAGTAGGATGTTTGTGAAATTGCTGAAGATCAGGGATTTCACTTATAATTCAATCTAATCAAACTCTTTAATAATGCAACACCTCTTATTTGTGCCCTCCTGATGAAAGATATTAAATCCCCAAATTAAATAATAGTTGTGAGGGCTGCAGCTACCTTCAGCACACACAAAGACCAGGCCTGTAATTGACAAGGGCTCACAAAAAGAACAGGCAAAGCAGAGTCTTGAATGAAGAAACCAAAGAAATGAAATAAAATGTACCAATATTCAATAGCAGACTCTCTCTTAACTGCGAAAAATAAGTTCCACAATGAGCCTTCTTCCAATAGAGGCATAACAAAACTGCAGTTAGTTATAGTTAGCAGTGCTTAAGACACCTTACCCCGCCAAGACCAGGGGGGCCAGGAGGACCAGGTGGACCGGGAGGGCCTGGGATTCCATCATCACCATCTCTGCCGGGTGGGCCTTGTGGACCCTGTTTTGTAAAAAAGTGAATTAGGTCAGGGTTAGACATACCCCTTAGGAAGCTGTATGTATAAAAGGAGACCTAAGACCCCATGTGGTAAGATCAGTTGTTCAGCTCTTTCAAAGTGCAGGCAGTAAGGAAATTTAATATGCCATAGTTGTCACTAACTGAAACTCACTTATGACAAGGGTCCTAGAAGAATGTTTAATGACTGACACACAAAGAAGACACGAGGCAGAGTAGTTCCTCTGGAAGAGGCACATCTCAGCCTTTGAATATTAATTTGTAATGGAGGTCCAATATTTAAATAAAGATGAAAATTACAGATATAATTTAGAATTCTATAAACTTCAGATGGAAAACAGTGCACAGTGAAGTCCCATGTATACTGATTGTCAGTTTCAGACTGATGAACTTATTCAACTGTTTTGGTATATTATGTCTGAACAGTAGATTAATTGATATGACAGCTAATAAAGTCATTTTATCACAAGGTAGAAAATACTGCAGATTTCTTACCATTAACACTATGTTGTTAAGATAATTTCCTGGCATAATGCTACCTCTAATAGATTGTTTGAGTGGAATACATTTTAGTCTATACTTCCCAATAGATATAAGATGTAGGTATTTATATACTGGCAAAAGTGTTATATAATGCAAAAGCATGTAGTTATACATGCCAAATAAGCTTAGCAGGGAGATCTAAAACTATTATGAATAAACTGTAAGCCTAACATGCACAGTTACAAATTTAGACAGAAACATGCTGTTGACGGCTGCTTCACTACTATTCCCAGGTTATGTAAGAGATCTTACTTGAAAAGCAAACAAAACATGTGAAAAGAGAGGATGTATGATTGTAGGTGGATACATTTCCATTATGCATGAGTTGGACAGGTCAGCTGAAAACAAAGAAAGACCATACAGAGAATATGGTTGCTTATAACAGTTTTGCTTTCTAAAATAATAGTCTTGATCTAAAATAAAATTATTGATTATATGTAATAATGCTCATTCACCTTTTCTATATGTCATTATCTGCTTAAAAGGTGGTGCAAATATCTGGATGCATAATATTCTTATAAACTGTAGAAGTTTCCTGTCATTTCTAACATGTAGTTATTCAAATATGGTTCAAAGCTTTTTAGTAGGTCAAAAATTACACACCCTTTCTCCACGTGGTCCTCTATCTCCAGCTGGGCCCTACGAGGAAGATACAAACAGCACAATAATAAATGTGTAAGCAATGAACAATGAATGAGCAAGCATTCTTGATATAGTCAGTAAGACTGATCTAAACATAGTATTATTAGCAGCTATAAAAATGGCATAATACAATGGAAAACGTATGTTGCTTTTATTATAATGACATGGAATGTTTTTAAGCTGGGAGGCTAGAGGCTCTAGTCTCCAGTCATTAGGCCAATGTAACTACTATTTTTAGAAATATGACTTCTGTGGATAAAATTACCCTTTTGTTACATGATTAACAGTATATTTATATCGCCAAAGCCCTTTAAAATAAACTTTCATTTACTACCTATAATTAACATAATATTCATTCCATCTCCAGAATTAAAACAAGTCCTTTTTTTCTTTAGTATGTAAATCACCAGTTTGTATAGTATCAGTGTAATTAGAGATAATTCTGGAAGATATTATCTTTAACATCAAAGATACTTTATTTTATGGTTTAGCTAATGCATATTCATGTGGGCAAAATCTTGACAGAGTATCTTCCTTCTGTAGTTTACTATAAATTTAGCTAAATTAGAAGTTCTTTCTGATCGTTTCAGATATTATGGAAACGATGAGACTCTTACCTTTCTTGCAGTTGCCTAGAAAAGAATAAGTAAGAAATTATTAGGAGGAAAATTATATATGAGTTTTTAAAAATAGCTCCCAGTTCTGTGTAGTATACAAATATATACACTGTGCATACCATTAGTCCAACATTTCAAAGTTCGATTTTAAATTTTGCCAGTAAGTTGAATAAAATATGTTCAGAACCAAAATGTATACTTATCTGTAATTATGCCTCAAATTCAATTCATAAGCTAAGAATTTGTTCATAATACTCTTGCAAATAATTCCAAGGGAGTAACAAAGATTCTCTAGCTCTGTGAAGTCTCCTGCCTTGTAGTAGCAGATGCTTAAAGCCCAAATTTCTACTGGATTATTTATTCTGTTTCTTATGCGTGTTCCTAGAAGGGTGGTCTTATTCAGTAGCACCGCCCATTTTGGAAATTGGGTGGGAACTTTCTAGGTGGCCAGAAAAGTTTCACTATCACAACTCTTGGTGATTTTCTGGGGAATCCAAGTTGTTCAACACCAATGTAGCCTCCTCTTCCTTCCCCAGAGAAGACTGTGTGGCCACAGTAATCCCAGTATAAAAAAAAAAACAAATTCTAAAAATAATTTTACTCACCTCGTCTAAAGCTGTAGAGAAAAGGGAAAAAGAGGGAAATTATTATAAGTATCATTTCATCAATTGATAGCAGTGATTAACAAATAGATATGAGTCTATAAAATAGACTTATCCAATTAAAAGATTGAGTGGTATTTTTATTAAGAATATTCTAATGACTTGGAAATTATGCAGGTCAAAAGTATGGCAGGGATCAGCAGTGTGACTGGTTTGCAATATTAATATGTAAATATATTTTGAATTAAATTATTAATTATTTACTATTTTATAAATGCTGTTAAATATTAATGTGTCTGAAGCATATTTCTAATGTGTAGTAATTAAGTTGGTAAA
Organism: Suricata suricatta; assembly: GCF_006229205.1. Lineage (NCBI taxonomy): Eukaryota > Metazoa > Chordata > Mammalia > Carnivora > Herpestidae > Suricata > Suricata suricatta. The sequence continues at coordinate 80,360,068 of NC_043701.1, read as the reverse complement.
CTGCATAGGTGAATCACTGAATGTGAGTAAGACCGGTACGTTGATGAGGAAATAATTTATGGTTTAGATAGTTTTTGATACGTAAAAATCTAAAAAAGGGGAAATTTAGGGAACTAAGTTACTTAGTTCTTCACTGAATTCATGCCATACTTACTGTCCTTTTTCAAAAGGTCTAATTTGCAAATTGGTCACTATGAAAATGGAGTCATTTGGACATCTGAAGTTTTGCTTCAAATTGGTTCACTAAATTAGGTAAGGTCATTTTGCCAGTATGTATCACTTTTGTCCCTGGGAAGGAATTGCTCTGTATAAATGGAAAAACTGTGGATTAAAGATTTTGAGAAATAATGGGAAAAACACAGTAGAGTAATATCCCCCCCCTTTGCCATAATTGCTGTAAGTCCTTAAAGACTGAATTCCTCTCCTATGGTATAAAAATTACAGGTTAACAGAGGATATAAGAGTGGCCAAGCTGGCAACAAGATGAATCTCCCCTAAAAATTGCTTTAATTAGGTGACCAAGAAGTGTGTCACTTGGAGTGAGGACATCTGTTACAACAGCCACGATTCAGGAGGTGGACCACATCCAGCACTGACATTTAAGGGAAATTTATAAGAATTACTTTTAAATTAGGAAAATGATATGTTTACTTCATTGTGTCCATCAGTAGGAAGAATAATTAGGCCTAGACTTGATTAACAGAAGTCCTTATGATTTTGGAAATTTGCCTTTTAATTACTCAGACTGAGCCATTTTGAAGAAACGTGTGTTTGGTAACTTTTATTCCAGACTGTCATTGGCTGTTGGTTAGAGGTGAGTTGCCTTTTGTACTTCAAACTTCCCTAGGTCCGTTTTCATCATTTCCTTAGGAGCCAACTCTTTCCCTCTTCCTGAGATCTCATAAAAAAAAGGTAATGTGAATTTCTTCAATATAATTATTCCTTAGTATCCACAGTGTGTATACTAAAAGTGGACAAAGGGAGAAACCGCACATACAAAAGTAAATCAACAGGATGCAAAGGCAGACACCGTGGCATGTGGGTGGAGCAAATTTTTTGGAGTGCTGGGTGTGGCCAGACCCCCACTCTTCCCCACCAAATCAGTATCTTTGCTTGGTATCTAGACAGCCATTTTCAAGGCAAAAACGAACTGCTCTTCCCCATTCTATCTTGACATAGAAGACTGGTCATAAAACCTATGGCTGGAAAGTGGCCTTGGAGTCCATCTGACCTCCATTCTGCATTTTAGAAAAGGCTCAGTTTGACTTGCCCGAGGTCACGTGATAAATTAGCGGCAAAGTCATTGGAAAAACCTGGTCTCTTGAGTTTCGGATCAGTGTTGCTATTTCTTAACTTGCTACGCTCAGAGGGTCTGATTGTCACTGAGAACTTGTTAAAGAGGTAACTCTCAGGCTCAACAAAAGGTAGAACAGATTTTTATTAAATACAGTTGCCATTTCTGTGATGAGATAATAAATGGAGAAACTAATTTTACTCTTCAGAATGTATCCATTCCAAGGAACATTTATTTTCCTTCCCATGATACACTGACTAGCTATTGGGAATGGCTTCAATCAGAAATGCAGGTCACCTCTATATGTAAACCTGTGGAGTCTCTAAGGGGATACCATTAGCGTTAAGGCCTGGTCCTCTGTGCTTTCCTCGTCCTCCCTCCAGAGGGCGCCTCGTAGTTATCATCCTCATCAGGCAAGCCTTAAACCGCCCACAAAAGAAAAGCCCATAGTCCAGATTTGCATAGTGGGGTGAGTTTTATATTACTAAATTAAAGGGCTTTCAAAGCAGGCCTCAGGTTTTACATGGCGGGCATCAGCGCAGTTATGGGGCCTGTTAGTTAATGTCTCATTCTAAAGAAAAAGACTGCTTTTTGAGCTCCACTAATCAGAGGACCCAGATCAAATTAAGACTCACTTCGAGTTGAGAGAAAAGTTTCCTAACTTTTGTTGAGAGCTGAGCCTTTTATGTTAGCATCTTCTAAAATAATTTCCATGTTTTTCATCCACGCCAGTGGTTCTCCACATGCCAGGGAGCCTTCCCTCTAAGCTGTACCTAGAATTTACTTTAGGTTTTCATTCTTCCAACCAGGGTGCCCACCCACCTAACTTATCTCCCCCGTCTGCCCCAAACAAGCCGAAGGCACTTACATTGGCATGTTGCTAGGCACGAAGTTACTGCAAGCAGCAACAAAGTCCGCGTATCCACAAAGCTGAGCATGTCTACCACTTAGACATGCAGACTCCTTGTGTCGCAGAGCCCCTGGGTCACCGGCGGAGGTATTACCTGGCGGGCGCAGGCATGCAGTCGTGGCCAGTACCTCCAACTTAGCTGAAACCTCCTGCCGCCTTGGTGCTAAAATAATAAAGCCCGGATCTGCCCTATTTATACGGCCAAAGTTTCCCTGGCCCGAGGGTGCCTCCAAAAGCGCCTCCACCAATCGGAAGGCTGGGGCTGGGGGCCCGGGCAGCCTCAGCTGGGAGGAGACTGCGGGGGCGCAGAGGAGGGAGCGAAGTGGGGAGGGACGTGGCCACGGGGCTGGCTTCTTAAATTGGTTCCATTCTTTTTGAGGACGTGGACACTTTTGAGGCTTTCAAGGGGAAACTCTGACTCGCTGTCTGCATACCTCCGCCCTCCCCATCCCCCGCTCCCTTCCCCGCCCTTTCCAAGTTTGGAAACACTTTTGGACACGTCTGAGCGCTCTGCAGACAACGACGTGGGCACAGCTTGCAGATCTCCGGGCACTGGGCAGCTGTGGAGGGGATGGGAGCCCGGGGATCAAAGCAGGAGCTGTCCAGCTCTGCTTCACCTTGTGGCCGTACCGGCCACCCGCAGGGTGGAGGGGCCCGGCTAGGCGCGGAGGAAGCTAGGGAGGAGGGAGCGGGGACTCGACAGCGTGGCGCAGCGGAGGCCGCGCTCCCCCGCCCTCGCCCCCGCCCTCCCCTCCGGCTCCCGCCCGCGCCCCCTCTCCAGTTTTGGGGCGTGTGCGCGCCCACTTTTTCATCAGTACCGCTCTCTCTCTCTTCTGGCTCCGGGAGAGGGTGAGAAGGGGTTTCTGTTTGTGCCGGATTGGGTTGGAGTTCGAGGACGTCTACTGTCGGGAAGGAGGGGGAGCACGCGAGGGGCAGCGTGGCAGCCAGTCCTGGGGGAGGATGTGCACACTAGACTAGACGGCCATCGGGGAAATCCTTCGGCCTCCTCTCTTTCCTCAGCGGAGGCCGATTCTCAGCTGAGGCTTTGCAGATGATCTGGCCCTGCGAAATGACTGCAGTGGACGACCTCGATGACTCTTACGGGGTCTCTCGTTTCGGAGGCTGCAGGTGGAGAATTTGCCCCCTCGCCTTCAGGTTTCCACTCTCCGCCCCCTCTTCTTCACAGACATCTTGTCCAGATTTACCAGCTCCAGGTTGAGCCTGGACTCAGATAACTCTCCGATGAGTCCACCAATGTCTCTGTCCCCGGGGCGCGTTCACCGACCCCACTTACAGGCAAGCCGAAGCACCTTTGTGCCTTCCTCCCTTCCCCTCCACACCTTGGGGAAATTGTCTAGCCCATCTAGAGAGGCTTCCAATCCGACTTTGGGATAGGGCAGTCTTCTCTAGTAACAGCCCAAGTTGCGCCTTCATCAGTGTGAATATTAACTCTCCTCAAAACCCAACCTCCTTAACCCCTTTTGGCCCCATCCCAATCTCTGCTCCCCAGCAGTGGGAGGAGGAGTTGGAACCTTGACCCTGAGGCAAGGAGGTTTGTGAAAGGCCTCATTGAGAGCTCAGAGAATTGTGGAATCCTGACTAGGTGCCATCAGCTTCAGCGGATGGTGCTTTTCCCACCCCTCCTGAGATGTCATTGCGGGCCCAGAGGAAAGGCCATAGGTCTGGGGCTCTACTTGTGCTTACCCGGCACCCCCAGTGACGCAGTCAGGGGCCACTCAGTGCCCTGGGCTCCCAGAAGTCAACTCGAAAGGGCCACCTTTAGGTCAATTCCCTCCGTGCCAAACAGAAGTGAGTGGGCTGCAGTTCCTTGCCCCCACCCCCTTCTTTCCCCTAACTCTTCCCCCCCCCTTTTTTTTTTTGGCTGTACTTTAGGGAGGAATTCTGCCTAAGTTAACTCCATCAGCAGCCTCTATAAACAAAAGGGATCGAATAGTCTTTAAAGTGGTTGCAGCCTCCAGACTTAAAAACGTACAGGCTAATGGAACTAAAAGGGGACAACCAAAGCTGTAATAGACCCTTTCTTTTATTCTAATTAAGGGCATTGACTGGGGAGATAACTTTGACTTTTTGAAGTAACTTGGAGTGAAGGAATTTGAAAGGGTGTCTGGTCAGTTTTAGGAGGGTGTTTACAAGGAGGACTCCACAGTCAAATTCAATAGTTCAAATTGGAGAATCTTTTATAGAACGTGGCCATAAATTCTCTTTTAGCATAGAGAATGCTCAGCTAGTTTTGGAGAACTAGACAAATATAATTTCAAGCACAGGATTATAAACTTAAAGGAAAAACATCTCTGCAGAGTAAACCGATAACTTGAAACACATTCCTAGAAACTGATGCAAATACCAAACGCTGCCCGGCTCCTTCCCTGCTGATGTGGCAGGCCTTCTGGTCGCGGTGGGCAGTCGCAGTCCGCAGTCATCAGCATTTGGTGGGAGGCCCTGGAACTAGATGGTGGAAAATGGTGAAAAGTGAGGGGAATTTTTCTTTTATAAGCGAAAGACCGATTCCAGTCCCAGCCGTTGTTATCCATTTTTTTTACTCTTTCTTACTCACTGCTCAATGGGGAAGATAGTGTTTATATTTGGACCTCTGTTAAATAGTTTATGCCTCTAATAGAAAGAAGTTTTTGGTGTGGAGAGGGGTGGGGCTGGGAGGAGAGCTGACCCAAAGCCTAATAGAGTGTCCTGGTCATGGCTGCCATGGTGTGTGAGTGTAGCGGGCCTGGCGCCTGGGGGTGGCAGACTGGGGACTGAGCCTGAGGAGAGAGGAGGGAGGCAGTAGATGCGGGAGACCTTGAGAGCCAAGGAATGGAGGGGTGGAAGAAGAGAGGCAGAGATCAGTCATCTGCTTGACAGTTGACACCTGGGTTCCTATTCCTAAAGTATTCTCTGTTGCAAACAGATGGTCTAAGCTCTGCAAACCCCACAGATTTCAAGTGGGTCACAGCTTAAAGTATGATGTGAGAGTCGGCCTGATACAGGGATGTGAAGAGCCTGATAAAGCCACATTGTCTTACATTTGTATTCCTTTCTTTACTTTGATCAAAGTAAGCATCTGACTGATGTCTCCTTTCAAACATTTGTTGAGGATCCGCTCTGTGGAAAGCCCCATATTCTAGTTTGAGTTTGCGTTGAGTTGGTTGTCAAACAATTGTAAGACAGTATTAGCTAATAATTAAGGTGGTAGCTGACAAGGTTTGAAGGCTGACTTCTTTCTGTGATATGTGTTTGGAAGGCATGGAGATTCCTGCCCTACATCACATCAGCTGGGTTATTCAGCTCCTGCTGATTATTTAAATGAGACCAGATGTGTATTCATTCAAGTAATGTTTAGTGTTGTGCCAGGCACTGTACTAGTTGGTGGGTTGAAGCAGAATGACATGGTCATTGCCCTCAGGAGGCTGATGGTCTGCTGGAGGACAGAGAAGAGTGTGGGGAGTGCTGCTCTGGGGGAGGATAGGATGCTTTTTTGGGAGGTTTTAAGGTGAACACCTAATCTAGACTTAGGTAGGTGGAATCAAGGAGGACTTCTTGGAGGATGCAACAAGCTCAAGCCCTAAATATAAATAGGATTTCGGAGCAATAGGGAAGAGACTGGGCACAGATGCATTAGAAAATGTGGCAGTTCTGGGGCACCTGGGTGGCTCAGTCGGTTAAGCTTCCAACTTGATTTCAGCTCAGGTCATTTTCTCATAGTTCCTGAGTTCGAGCTTCTTGATTCTCTCTCTCTCTCTGAACCTCTCTTGCATGTTTTCTCCCTCTTTCTCTTTCAAAATACATATATAAACTTAAAGAAAAAAAAAAGAAAATGTGGATGTGGCAGTTCTGAGCAATGGAAGCATTTCAGCATGGACTTGGAGTGGGGGTGGGTAGAGGGGAGGATAGAGAACAGAGGACAGACCTAGAGACAAAATTGGTGGATTTGGCAGGAACCAGATCAAAAAGCACCTTTAAGCTGTATTCTGGTGTTTGTGTTTTCTAAACTGTGCTATGGGGAGTGTTTGGATGATTTTTGAGCAGAGATATTATGTAATGAGAGAGTGCTTCTTAAAAGATGGCTTTGGCTGCAGTGCAGAGAAAATGATTAGAGGGGGAACCAGTGGAGACAGAGGAGCCAGTAAGGAGGCTGCAGCACTAATTCTGTTACAAGACTATGGTGGTCAGTAGCGAGGGAGTGCCGTTGGAGCTGGAAGTAGTCTGAGGCTTGGTAGGCAGGAGCATTGGCAACTCGCTGCCTGGAGGCATAGTCCATCGAGCTGGGAAACATTTGAGGGGAAGACTTGAGGTGAAGGAGGGGAGGTTACAGAGGCCAAATCTGGGCATATCAGTGTTGGGTGATTGTGGACTACCCACACGGATAGTTTCCGTAGATGATTAAGTGGATAGGCCTGGAGTCCAAAACTTATGCTTGGCCTGGGTTTATGGACAAAGGAGTCAGACTCGATTACTAATGTCATGGGAGCGGGTGAAATCCCCTGTGTGTATGGAAGTAAACAATAGTAAAAGCCCACGACAAAACCCTGAAGAGGTCCAGGAGAAGAGTACAGGTTTTTTGGGGGTGCTGAAGTTTCACATGTTTCTGAGAGGTCAAGTAAAAGCTAAAGAGATGACACAGATTAGCAACTTGGACATCACTGGTGATCTCAGTGAGGTGGTTTCAGTGGCATGGGATCCAGCTATGAGAAGGAGGAGGAATGAGGTCATAAACACATCTAGGGTAGAATTTAAGTTATAAGGGAGTATAATAGGAGTTGGGAGAGAGTTGGGATATAGTTGAAGGATGATGTTAAGATTCATATGGAAGGGAATTATGTATATTAGAATAACAGCATCTGAAGCAGATGTTTAATCTTAACACAAACCCTACCTTAAAGACTTCCACTGAAATGCTCTTCTCCTCCTTTAGGTTTCCTACATTATACCCCTCTTCATTTGCATTTTGCATTAAGTGTTTATAGATTTTTTTTAACTTCATAGTGAATGAGCATTCTTTTTTGGGGAGTTCTCTTTAAAATGTGCAGACAGAGTCCATTTATCTCATAGTTTAATGAATCCCAATTTAATCTGGGGAATTAATATGGGACTCAGTGCCCCAGTTTTCAAATTTAGAAATATGAAATAGACACTCATTTCTTTACTTCTGCATGACTCCGAGGGTCCCGGTGTACAGATTGCATGGACACGTTTGTGTTGTGCTATCTTATTACTTTCTGTTCTAAGCCTGATAATTCCAGAGGAATCTATTAGGGCATACAAATCTCAGCTTTCAATTAAGTCCACCTCTTTCTTTGAGAAGATTTTGATTACATTTCTTCACCTAGTTCCAAATCCATCCTTAAATTGAAGAGCACCAGAATGCTGATGCATTCCAAAAGTCCACTCTGGCTTATTAGAACTACAGTTGGCTTGGTTTCCAGACTCATATTTTTCAATTCTTTTCAAGTAGCTGGACGGAATGAGGAGACTTTTACTTCAGTTACAAGAAAGATTCTGGGTGTTGGTAATTGATTGATTCACCCATTAAGTTGAATCAAGATGCATTCTTTTTGGTTCCTACATTACATATAGAAAGAGTTCTAAAGACTTAATTATACATGATACCACATTTAGAACTTATGTCATTTATATTTCATCTTTTAAAAATAACTAGTGAATTAAGTTAATGGTATTACTGACGAACTCTTTAGAGTTTAAAATTTGATCTTGACCTTTGAAATTCTCTATTTGCATGGATAATCTTTCAGTTAGTTAATGAGCCATCATAACTACCTATTATATTGTGTGCTGAGTACTATACTAGGAATTTGACAAAAATTATCTCAAACCTCCAATAATCATTATCTAAATCTCAGTAGGGTATGTTTTATTATCCCTGACTTTACAAGTAACAAAACCTGAGGATTAAAGAAGTGAAGTGACTTGTCTAAGGCTTCCTGGATATCCTAGAATGAGTCAAGTCCCCATTGTACATTTTCTTTTCTTTTTTAAAAAAATTCCAGTATAGTTAACATACAGTGTACTATTAGCTTCAGGTATACAATACAGTGATTCAACACTTTTACACATTAGTCAGTGCTAGCCAAAATAAACATCTCTTAATCCCCTTCACCTATTTTACCCATCCCCCGCCCACCCCATCTACCTCCCCTTTGGTAATCATCAGTTTATTCTCTATACTAAAGAGTCTGGTTTTTTTGTTTGTCTTTTTTTCCCCTTTGTTCTTGTGTTTTGCTTCTTAAATTCCACTTATGAGTGAAATCATATGGTATTTGTCTTTCTCTGCCTGACTTATTTCACTTAGCATTGTACTCTCTAGATCCATCAATGTTGCTGCAAATGGCCAAATTTCATTCTTTTTTATGGCTGAGTAACATTCCAGTGTGTGTGTGTGTGTGTGTGTGTGTGTGTGTGTGTGTGTACACATACCATATCTTCTTTATCTATCTATCTATCTATCTATCTATCTATCGATGGACTCTTGTGATGTTTCATAATTTAGCTATTATAAATAGTAATTCAGTAAATGTTGGGGTGTGTATATCTTTATGAATTATGCTTTTGTATCCTTTGGGCAAATATCCAGCAGTGGATCATATAGTAATTCTATTTTTAATTTTTTGAGGAGCCTCCATACTGTTTTTCACAGTGGCTGCACCGGTTTGCATTCCCACCAATAGTGCATAAGGGTTCCTTTTTCTCTACATCCTCACCAACACCTGTGTTTTTGATTTTAGCCATTATGACAGGTGTGAGATGATATCTCATTGTAGTTTCAATTTGCACTTCTCTGATGATTAGTGATGTTGAGAAATTTCCCCTTGTACATTTTCTAATGCCTTGCACATCTAATATCTAGTAGCTTTCACAATGACAATGGATTAATTAATGAAAGAAGTTAATTTTTTATTGACTGACCTCACTTAAATGTGAGGTCTTTAATAGCAGAGACAATACCTATTTTATTCACACTTCCAACCCTTTATCATAGCATAGTGCTTGCTAAATAATAGATGCTCAACAAATATTTACTCAATAAACACCAAAGATAGAGTTGGCATGACATCATTGGCGAATATGGATCTTAAATGTCAGTTCTGGTTATTGTCTTCATTGTTGCTTTACCACTTAATCCACACACTTAAGCTTTTCTTTTTATTGATAGGTAAGAGTGGCAGTCAATATGTGACATTTACTTGAATAATACATGAATGTGTTTTAGCCTACTCACCCAATAGTAGCACCTAACTTTTCCTTGATATCTCATAAACATTTCAAATCCAATTATTGAAGAACAAAGTGATTGAAGAATAGGAAAAAGCTAACTTTACTATTATAAAGTCACAAAACTTTAGAGCTGGAATACAACTGAGGGATCTTCCAAAACAAAACCATAATTCTGAATGTATAGAATCAGGATTTGTTTTCTACCATACTTTTAAGATCTGGTAAGTGTCAGGTATGCATCAGGCATTCAATATGTTTTTGTTGCGTGAATTAATACATTTTATAAATGTGAAAACATGCCTAGAGAGGTTATATGACTAGCTGCCCTCTGGGAGATCCATGAGCAGGGTGTCTCCTGACTACCAGTCTCTTCCTTTTTCCTTTAAATTAAAATAACAACTAGCATTTACCTGGAATCTTCTGCAGTACTTACAATAATCTGAAAATTAGTTATTAGTTTACAGAGGATAAAATTGAGGCTCAACAAAGTTAAAACTTTTCTCTAGGTCAGTAGTTCTCAAAGTAGGGTCCCTGAATCAGTCACATTAGCATCACCTTAGAACTTGCAAGAGATACAAATCACATGCTCCATCCCAGACCTAGTAAATCAGGAACTCTGGACTTGGGTTAACAGTAGTCTGTGTTTTAGTAGCTCTCCAGGTGATTTAGTATTGAGGAATGTGACTGTCACAGGTAAACTTGAATTCGATCTAATTCATCTAATTCACATCATGGAGAATAGATGTGAACATGTCAAGATGGAAAACTGGGAGAGTCCATGTAAGAAAATGTTAACTCCTTTTCTCTATTCTCCTTCACTCCAGAAAGTCTCTTTCACATCTATTCTTGCTCTCTTTCTAATGTATCTGTTGACTTACTGCTTCTTTTCTTAATTCTTCTTGGTTCAAGGGGACGGGTAGCTCAACATTATGAAAGGCTTTTCATTATTTTTTATTTACAGTATGTGCAACATCAAAGGAAGACTGTTTCATTCCTGTTTTGCTGATCTAATTTCTGTTTAAGGTTATTCGAATAAATACCATTGACAGTAGTAAATTGTGCGCTGAAGGATATATATGAACTCTTTAAGAAAGCCAAGTATGGTTGGCCTAATGGTGAGAACTTGGTGCTAATGAAGTCTAGGGAGTCCCTCTGTGGACCAATTAACTTCTCCCTGCTACAGTACCTTGGAATCTACCACTCTGTGGTGCTGGGTCTAATTCCCTGGGTAATTAGTTCACATGAGGCAGGAAAGATTCATGGTTTACTGCAAATCCATGACTCATTCTGGACAATGACCCCCAAAGGTCCAGATGATGTTTTGAAACATTTTATTTATCTATTGACATCACAGACATATGCTTCTATTCCCTGTGGTTCCCATGTTATGTTTTGATACTTGAATTAGAATGGCACTCGAGAGCCTTAAAAAATGGATGTTCCTTCTGAAGTACCCAAGAGAGTAAGTGAGCGAATAAATCTTCCTATTCAGAACTTCAGAATGTGCAAGATGCTAGACTGAAACAATTGCAGAAGTCATTGTTTCTGCCTGTGAGTCCCTGCTGGGTTTCCTGACAAGTCCTGATTTTATAACTGTGGCCACTTATGTACACCTTCAGACCCAGTTCTGCCCAGACTCTGGAAATCCACCCTGTCCTTGTATAAGATGAAATTAAGAAGCTCCAGTTCTAGCATTTTCTGTCATTCATTGGATTTGATTCTATGGCATTGTTCTCTTGTCTGGATTTCATATATCTAAGGTGCAGTGTGAACTGTCTGCCCATTCTTATATTTTCCATCTCTTCTTGCACTCAAGTTCCTCTTTTGATAATATGCTTATTTCCTCTATGACTGGCTTTCTTCACTCCATTCATTCATTCCCTCAATGACTCTGCTACTGTCTTATGCAAGTAAAATGTTGGAAACTGAGTGTGAGACACAGTCTTGGCTACCCTCCCTCTACCCACTTTTCCTGACATTCTGAAGACTGGAGTCCTGCCCCTAACTTCAGCACGAAGTCTCTCTCTGTGTTCATGTCTGTTACAGTTGCAGATGTGCCTGCCTGGATGTAGTGCTTCCCTAGGGCTCTATATCCCAGCACCTGTTGCAACACCTGCGTTTCTTCTTCAGGGCCTCACTGATGACAGTCCTGACTTGGCCCAGCACGTGCGACTCATCTCTGTGCTTTCCCTGGTTCTGACTTCCTGCTATTGCCTGCAGCGGAGTCCATTTCTGCTGTGCCTGCTCCCAATCTCCACTTTTCTCCCAGACTCTCCATCTGAGAGGAAAGAATGGGTTTTGCCAGTTCCTGTAGCAACATCTTGTTTTAGATCGTGTCCTCAACAAACGAGGCTGGAGTTCAGTTACGTGCCAGGCGCAGATGTGGGGATAGACAGAGCAATAAGGTACAGATTCCAATCTCAGGAGATGTCATAAGTACAGCAGATTCTCCTCAAAAGTGAGAATAAAGAGATATTTCAGTTTGAAGTCCTCAAGATGTAAGAGGGAAAATAAGGTTATGGACGGACTAGATGCAAACCCTTATAAACCTTTGTATCATCTCTAAAGTAGAACCATCAAGACAGCATGCTAAATAAAGAGAGTATCAGTAACATTTTTCACATCTTAAATTACTAATAATGGTTATGGTACAGTTGCTTTCCATTTACCATCTTTTGCTCAAAAGAAATTTCTCAGGGTCTTTCTCCCCTGCCATTTCAATGAAATGCCCATAAATTTGCTTTGCTTTGCTGAAGATAATATGCATATGAAAGGATTTCCCCTGTATTTGGTTCTCCATCCAAATGTGCAATGCCTTTCTAATTTCACGATTTGGAATTGTTGACTCCTGCATCCTCAGTCCCAGAGATAACTCCCCAAAGCGCATGCCATCAGGCCCCTCTTACACAAATATCACTTTCCTGCTTCCTTGCAGCTGCGGGAGTGCCATTTTAAGGTCCTGGTTTATGTCTCCTCAGATTCCCTTATTTCCTAAAGCCTCAAGGCAAAAACCTCTGTTACTGCCATGCCATCTGCTTTACTTTACTTTTTTATTCCCGACACCCAATTTCCTTTTTTTCCCTAATTATCCTCAACAGGAGTGACTTACAATTCTTATAAACTGGAACTAAAATTTTGTGGTTGGGAAAAAGTATACAAAACTAAATCTGCATATACTTGTTTACTAAAATCTGAAGTAGGGGCAGTTTACTCATGGTGAAAGATTACCTTACATAACTGGAGAAAATAACACATTAGCTCATTAAAACAGATATTTTGCATCCATTCAGTGAACAATGGATTAACAAGATCTAAAGGAGTCCACAGGAGGATCAAAGAAGAAGTAATTGATTCTGCTGGGGAAGGTGACTAGGAGAAAGAAACACTGAAGCTGATTCTTGGGGAAATTCATCAGGCAAAAAGGAAAGGAAAACCTTTCGTAGGGAGGCGGTACAACATGCACAGATGCAGATGACATTTATCGTGATTTTTACTTAAAAATCATTAAAGTTATAACAATTTCTCTCTAGAATAGTGGTTCTCAACCCAGGGCGATTTTGGCCCCAGGAGACATTTGGCAATATCTGGAGACATTTTTTACTGTCATGGGCGGAGGGGGTGGTGTGCTACTGGCGTCCAGTGGACAGAAGTCAGGGATGCTGCTAAGTGTGATCCAGTACACAGGACAGACTCCATAACACATAATTATCCACCTCAGATGTCAATATTGCCTGACCTGTCTTATTCACTCCTGTGTTAACAGGCAGAGTTGATACTGATTTAGCATTTGTTGAGTGAATGGAGGCAGGAAAGAGAAGGGGACATATTTGGGGAGGGGAAATACATATGCAGTTAGAAGTTATAGTATAATTGAAGAGAAATGGAAAAACAAGGCCATTGGTAAGTTAAAGAAAACCTATTTAGATCTTTTGTGCCATATTAAGTCCTTTCATAGATAGTTTATGGAGAACCAGGGAAGGTTTTCATCAGGAAAATGATACCATGTGATTTGTGTCCTACCAAGCAGCAGTAGAAAGAACCAGGGATTGAGAGAGGTGTAATAGTTCAGGGATGATGAAGGCCTAACCCAAGGCTGAAGCCATAAAGATAGAGAGAAGAGGGCAGATCCAAAAGAAATTTGAGACTTAAAATTGATAAAACTTTATGATCAATCAAATATGGAATGTGGAGAAGTTCCTGTCTGGGGCTATTTAAGTGGACATTGGTATCATTACTAGAGATAAGGAAGATCGGAGAAGCACGATTTGTGTGTGTGTGTGTGTGTGTGTGTGTGTGTGTGTGTGTGTGTTTATGAGTTTGTCTTTGTATATTCATTAAAAATATTAACATCTCATTATACTTAACAGACTTTTGATTAACCAATTATTTAGGCATTTGAGGATATCAAAATAAATAATTACAGTCCTTTAGAAGTTGACACATTCATAGGTGCTCTAGTCACATTAGCCAAGAGGTAGACACAACCCAAATGTCCGTTAATGGGTGCATGGATAAATAAAATGTGGTATATCCATACAATGGAAGTTTATTCATCTGTAGAAAGGAATAATGTACTGATACATACTTCAACATGAATGAACCTCAAAAGTATTATGCCAAGTGAAGGAAGCTAGACACAAAAAGGTCACATAATATATGATTCAGTTTATTTGAAATATCCAGAGCAGAGAAATCCACAGAAGCATATTAGAGGTGGCCAAAGGGCTAGGGAGAAAGGGCAACAGAGAATGACTACTTAAAGGTTATGGATCTCCTTTGAAGATGATGATAAGAATGTTCTAGAACTAGTCATATGGTTTCACAACACTAAATGCCACTGGATTTTACACTTTAAGGTGGTTAATGTTATTTTAGGCAAATTTGCCTCAAGTAGTTCTTAATTTTAAGTTTATTTGTTTAGAGAGACAGAGAGTAAACAGAAGAGAGATAGAGAGACAGGGAAGGAGAGAGAATTCCAGATTGGCTCTGCACTATCCAGTTCACAGCAGGGGTCGAATTCATGGACCCTGAGCTGATGACCTGAGATACTTATCTGACTGAGTCATCCAGGTCCCCATCAAGCGGTTTTTTTTTTTTAAAGGAAGCTCACCGTATCATCAGGAAAAAAAGACTAGTAAAAAATATGGCAAATCAATTTGAGCCATCTATTGTTGTGTCAAACAATACAAAATGTTCTTCAAGCTGAGGAAACTTTCCAGATAAAGCTTCAGCAGATATGAAAGCCCATGTCAGGAGTGGGGACAAAAAGGGATTGAAGAGACCATTTGCTCTAATTTTACAATCCTGATTACCACACTTCATGTGAAGCACAATGGAGTTATTCCAGAGATATAAAGTGGTTCCATCAATGTCTTGTGACCAAACAATGGGAAAGGTCTGAAATAGTACAGTTCACTGTTCCTTGGAACTCAAGTCTCCTACAGACTTCATCTCCAAAATACTTGTAGAAAGTGAAGTAAGAGAATGATGATGGTAATTAAAAGAATTACAAATAGAAAAATAATTGTTTAAAAAACAATAGTGGAAACATAACACAACTTAAAAGTAGATGGACTTTAATGCTTTAGATGGATTTCCCAAAGAACATTAAGGAATTTCCACTACTTCAGTTGTTATTAAAAGTAAAGAATGGGCTAAAAGATGTACTTTAGTGAAAAGTAAGGAACTGATGAAATAGTCTCAAAATTAACTGAAAGTATTTTCCTAATGTAAAATGGGATAAGGATAGGATTATTATTTTCTATACCTTAAAAAATAGACTATTGTTCCTTTTATGTTTATAATGCCTTTCAAATATAGTAATGGAGAACTGGAGTTACTGAATAGTTAGGATAGCTCCATCCTTCCATATTGGAAGAAATATTACTTAACCTACTTCTTTCACAAGCGAATCATTTATCAATTTATTCAGTACAGCCTATGTACAGAATCATAGGCTCTGAGGAGAAATGGATGCTTAAAATGATAATTGCCTTAAAGGTGCTCATAATTTAGTGGGGATGTGTGAGAGAAAAACAATGCAATAGGACAGAGGTCTTTCTGTAGAAAAACAAATGAGGTATCTAACTTTGCCTGGGAATATTAAGGTGGATCCCCAAGAGGAGAAGATGATTATTGATGGGTAAGAGTTTGTGAGGTTGGCACTCCAGGAAATAAACAAGACTATGTAAAAGCATAGCAGCATGGTGCAATCAAGTTATTGATTCCTTTGTTTATCAAATACTTATTTTATGCCAACTAGGTCTCAGGCACTGTGACAGGCACTGTCACAGGCCCTGATAATCTAAGGATGGAGGGTTCCTGCTCTCTTATAGTCTAGCAGAAAAGACAGGCATTAAACAAGTGTGCACAGTAAACTGTGATGAATCATCTGACAGGAAATATGTGGGGTGCCACAGGTATACATGGCAGGGTCCCTGATTTGGCCATGAGACATAGAGAAGGACCTGGGGAAATGTCAAACTCAGAATGAGCATAATGTCTTAGCTTGGGCTGCCATAACAAAATACAGCAGGCTGAGTGGCTAAAACAACAGACATTTATTTCTTACTCTTCTGGAAGCTGGGAAATCCAAGGTCAAGGTACCCATAGATTTGGTTCCTGGTAAGAACCTTCTTTTTGTCTTAAAAACAGCTTCCTTCTTGTTTTATCTTAACATGGAAGAGAGGGAACAAGGACTCGGGTCTCTTTTCCTCTACATAATAGGATACTAACCTCTTCATGGAGGTCTCACCCTCATGACCTCATCTAAATCTAATAACCTCTCAAAAGCCTCATCTCTAAATACCATCACATTGGGGGTTAGGGCATCAACATTTGAATGTGGTAGGGACACAAATGTTCAGTCAATAGTCAATAAGTGCCATTTGGCTAAGGGAAGGGAGATGGGTGAGTAAGGGTTGAGTCCATAGCAGTATGTTCCAGGTGAGCCAGAAGAGAATCAGGGAGGGCCTTAAAAGGCATCTTAAGGAATTTATCCTAGCAGCAATGAGAAGCCAATGAAGAGTATTTAACCCAAACCCAAATGTTAACTCTAACTTTCTCTCTAACTCTAACCCCAATCAGATTTTGTTTAGAAAGATAACTGTCTGTGATCTTGAGAATGCATTAGAAGGGGTGAGTGGAACAAGAGTTTTAGGAAAACTTTAAGAGATTCCTCCAGATGAGAGATGATCAGTAGCAGGGTCTGGGGTGATAATATTGGGGATGAAGAGAATTACATGGGTTTAGGATATGAGAATCAGGAAAAGAGAAAATCAAATGTGACTGTCAGTTTTCTGCCTTGTGATAACATTTTTGATACAGAGAATCCTGGAAGAAGAGTGGATTTGAGCTTGAGAAAATGATAAACTCCCTTTCAGGCATTCTGTTTTTGAAATATCTGTGTATAATTTCCCATGCATGGAAAGAATAAGAAGAGAAGTGGAGAAGTAGGCAGCATCCATGTCACGGAGGGCAAAGGTAGACCTTGCAGGGAATGGACAAATCTCAGTAGGGCAAATCTGTGGTTTGATTTGTGTTTTAGAACGACAATTCTGGCAGTGGGAAGGATGGATCAATGGGGAGTGGAGATTGGAGGCAAGCAGTTAAAAAGCAATTGTATCCTATAACATGATGGTGGTGGGTTGGACAAAAGGAGGAAGAGAATTGTGTTTCAAGGGTAGGTTTGTAGAATTTGCTGAATGAATATCAAGATTAGCGGGAGAATTGTGAATGATTCTGAAATGTCCTTTGGAAGGCTGAGTGGATGATGGTGTCATTAATAACTATAGGGAAAGGCAGACTTGTGAATTTCACTTAGATTTGCACATGGTATATTTGAGATGGCTGCAGGACATTGTTTGCTGCTGACTGGCAGGTAACTGCTACTGGCTTCCGTGACATCACCATTACTAGTCTAATTAATATGGACCTATTTAAGTTTCCATCTATAACTTCTCTCCTTCTCTTGGTCTCCTCCTCTCTCTGTACACTATTTTTCAGAGATCTTTTGACAGGGAGGTCACCGAATATCATCGCTCTAATGTAAGCACCACCAGTAAAGGTTGACTTTTGTTCTATGAACTCAATGTTAGCTTGATATATATATATATATATATATATATATATATATATATATATATATATATATATATATATATATATATATATATATATATATATATATATAACTAATTCTAGATATTTCTATTTGGATGTTCTACCATTTTCTCAATTCAACGTATTCACATCTAAGCTTTCCAAAATTCTTCCACTATGTCTAGAATCCTTATCATTTTCCTGAGTTTCTTTTTACAATAATGTTCTCTTAGTTGTACATCTGAAACCTCAGGATCACCTCTGATTCTTCCATAGTCTTTTTCTTCAAATTCAGCTAGTCATATGTCTTATTTTTTTCCTTTAAGATGCCACTTGTATCAACCTTCTTATAACTATCCCTAATGTTCTAGTTAATATAAATAAAATTAAAAAAACATTTATTAAGCCCTATCTGTGTGTCAGATAATCAAAGGTGATCAGAGGGTAGCACCACTGGAAATACAAATAAATAAACCAATGGAGGCCTCTTAATATGACATGTAATTATTGTACAGTACAATGTATAGTGGAGGCCACAATGAGAGAGTTATTAATTCAAGCTCTGAAAATCAAGGAAACATCTACAAGACAAAACCCTCAATGAGTCTTGAAAGATGACTAGGATGGCATGATAGATAAAAAAAAGACAGGGGATCTAGTATGAACCAGAGTGTTGAAGCCACCTTCCATGGTTGATGTGAGGGCATAAATTATGTAGCAAAAAGCATTGGGAAATAAGGCTAGAGAAAGACCAATCACTTATCCTAAATGAGCAATGCATTACACTACCTGCAGATTGCTGTTTCAACTTTGTAGTCAAGCGACTACAAATGTCTCCAGTCCCTCCTTCATCTGATAAGATGTATTTTATATGATATTTAGAACGAGCTTTCAAAGTACTGTCATGAACATGATCCATTTAGCCAGCACAACATGAGGTAGTAGCAAGCTCAAGTTAATAACTTTTTCAACATCGACAAAACCAAGTTTAGACCCTAGATCTTTTATATCAGATTCTCAAATGCTTGCCATTCATGTATGTATTTTGTGTGTTTTGATCAAACTATCTCTCACACAAGGCTATGATTATCATTCTACTGCTCAGAACTTTCATTTACTCCCTATTATCCTATATCAGCAAAAAGAGCCTCTCTGCTTGATGTTTTCAAGGCTCTTCATAATTTGGAACCATCATACATATTTAATATTATTTTTTTACTACTCCACAAAATTTGCCTTTGTGCTCCAGTTATCTATTGCTGCTTAACAAGCCAGCCTGTATCTTAGTGGGTTTAAACAACACATTTTGATTTATGGATCAGGAATTCAAGTGGGGCCTAGTTGGGCGATTATTGTGTTTTATTTTATATTGACTGAGGTCATTCAGGGTTCAGCCAGCTGCTCTGGTCCAAAGGGTCCATGGTGGCTTTATTAGTATATATGTGGCCTTCACAGAGCTGACTGAGAGTCTGGGCTCAACTGGGACTATTGACAGAAGTGCCTAAATGTGGCATCGCCAGCACAGCAGTTGGTTTTCTTATTTGGCTCCCACAGAGAGCATTCTAGGCAACTAAAACAGAAGCTGCAAGATTTCTTCTGTCTTAGCCATGGAATGGAAGCAATGCGGTACTATTTGCACTACAGTCAATAATCACAAAGAGGGCCTCAGTGCCAACTGAGATTCAAGAGGATGGGATTACATAAGGTATGATTACCTAGAAGCATGGTGTATAAGGGAGTAACTTTTGGAGGCTAATAAGCACACTTGGCCTCAGTCAAACAAATCCTTGGTACACATGCACACACCTGGCTTATTCCTACATCTGGACCTTTACCCCTCGTGATCTTTCCACCAGATTCCATTCCATTACTCCTTTGACTTCTCTGAAATCCCCCTGCCTTTCAAGGAGTGTTCAAGTCTCAAGTATTTTGAGTCTCTTGTTCTCAAAAAATCTTCCCCATATTTAATGGGAAACCATCCCCATATTTAATATTTAATGCAAGAGCATTTATAGTCTGGCAGTAGGAGTAGAAAGAAGCAGACTGAGTTGGAAACATTTGGGTGGAAGAATAAGCAAGGCTAGATCCCTGTTTGAACGCTGTGGGTTAGTGCTAGGCATCAGTCAGAGATGATGCTGCAGCTTGGAGCACCAACAGATAATAGGATTGAACTAGTATTTACAAAAGCAGGAAATACCATATGAGCAGTGGGGTTGGGAGAAGAGATTAACTCCCTTTTGACTACGTTGCTCTGGAGGTATAGAATAGCCAGCTGAGGGAGTCTTATAAACAATCTAGCGAGAGGAATGGGGATGGGAGAAAGCATTAGAGGGATGGATGCAGGGGATGGGAGAAAGCATTAGAGGGATGGATGCAGGGAGCTCGTGCTGAGGAGGCGGTGTTGAAGCAGTGGGACCAAGGGGCGCCTGGGTAGCTCAGTCGGTTAAGCATCTGACTTCAGCTCAGGTCATGATCTCATGGTTCATGAATTTGAGCCCCGCATCGGGCTCTGTGCTGACAGCTCAGAGCCTGGAGCCTGCTTCACATTTTGTGTCTCCCCCTCTCTCTGCCCCCCCCCAGCTTGCATTCTGTCTCTCTCTCTCTCCCTCAAAAATAAATAAACATTAAAAAAAGTATTGAAGCTTTGGGGTTGAGTAAGCCTGCCAGAGGAGAATTTGTGGAAATGGAAAATAAAATAGCCAATGGCAGGTTTGGGGGGATTTTTGCAGTAGAAAGAATATGACCATCCAGGGAAAGAGTAAAGAAAGCAATAAGAAGACATCTGAATGAGTGCACAGCTCCTAATGCAAAGGAATAGTGGGCTTCAAGAAGGTGAAGATAGTCAAGTATTAAGGCTGAAAATATGCTTATTAAGAAGGAAGGATTGTGATACCTCCCGTTTTGGTTTTCTTCTTCAATATTACTTTGGCTATTCGGGGTCTTTTGTAGTTCCATATGAATTTGAACTCTTGGGACTTCATCAAGATAAAAAGCTTCTGCACTGCAAAGGAAACAATCAGGAAAACTAATAGGCAACCAACGGAATGGGAAAAGATAGTTGCAAATGACATATCAGATAAAGGGCTAGTATCTAAAATCTACAAGGAACTCACTAAACTTCACACCCACAAAACAAATAACCCAGTGAAGGAATGGGCAGAAGACATGAACAGACACTTCTCCAAAGAGGACATCCAGATGGCCAAAAGGCACATGAAACGATGTTCAACATCACTCATCATCAGGGAAACACAAATCAAAACCACACTGAGATACCACCTCACACCAGTCAGAGTGGCTAAAATGAACCAATCAAGAGACTATAGATGCTGGCGAGGGTGTGGAGAGACGGGCACCCTCCTACACTGTTGGTGGGAATGTAAA
>NC_043701.1:80230801-80339035 GCF_006229205.1 Suricata suricatta | reverse complement strand
TGGAGGTTCCTCAAAAAACTATCCATAGAACTCCCTTATGACCCAGCAATAGCACTGCTAGGGATTTACCCAAGGGATACAGAAGTGCTGATGCATAGGAGCACATGTACTCCAATGTTCATAGCAGAAATGTCAACAATAGCCAAAACATGGAAAAAGCCTAAATGTCCATCACCCGATGAGTGGATCAAGAAGATGTGGTATATATACACAATGGAGTATTACATGGCAATGAGAAAGAATGAAATATGGTCATTTGTAGCAAAGTGGATGGACCTTGAGTGTGTCATGCTAAGCGAAATAAGCCAGGCAGAGAAGGACAGAAACCATATGTTTGTACTCATAGGTCTAACAGGAAAACAGGAGAAACCTAATGGAGGACCAGGGGGAGGGGAAGAGGGAGAGAGAGTTGGGGAGAGAAAACAAAACAACTGCAAAAACTTGAGAAATTATTGAATACTGCAAACAAACTGAGGGATGAAGGGGAAATGGGAGGGGGGAAGGGAGCTGGTGGTGATGGTGGAGGGCACTTACGGGGAAGAGCACTGGGTGTTGTATGGAAACCAATTTGACAATAAACTACTTTAAAAAAAAGAAGCAAGGGACTAAAGAAGACCATTGAACTGTATGATTAGGAGGTCACTGATCATGATCTAGAAATTATTAAGAGGAAACCTACATTGTACCCAATGTAAGTGAGCAGTGGGATTAGGAAGTGGTGAGGAGTCAGACTGGCCACTTTTTCAAGAAGCTTAGCATAAAGAAAAAATAGAATATCCTCTGCAGTAGAATTCCAAATAGAACTCTTAAAAATGACTGTTCTTCTCTGATGGTAGTCATTAAGTGGGAGTTGTGTGTGTGTGTGTGTGTGTGTGTGTGTGTAGGGATAGACTATACAGTGGTGCTTTCTAAGCCATGCTCTGCATTAAAATCACTGGAAGACGAATTACACTTTTTAAGGCTCCAATCCAGACTGAGTGAATGAGAAGTTTTAGGTGAGCCCCTGGCATCTGCATCTTACTTACACACACTGACTTAAGGGTTTTGGTACATCCAGGGACCTTGGGCTTCACAAAACAGCTGTTTCATGAGAGTAGGGCTAAAATGGAATTATGTTGTTGAAATGGAAAATTGCAAAATGAAAACTGCAGCAAGAATTTAAGATATGAAAAAGAAGACAAATATATCTAAATTGAAGACAAATATTGTGGCAACTACAGAAATCCTGTGCTTTAGATTATTATTATTATTATTATTATTATTATTATTATTTGTACTATTATTTGCCTCAGTAAGCAATATGGCCAGTTTTATGAAAGTCTACATCAGTGTCCAAGCCATTTTCCGTTTCCTCTTTTTTTCCCCCCTTAAAACTGGGCTGGGAGAGGAGGGCAAAAAGAATGTGGTTTGTGAGGCAAGCTAAACCTCAGGAATTATTTCAAACCAAACACTTTTTCTAACTATTTGAAGCCTGGAAGTCTAGATATTGGGGGCCAGGGAGCGAGCAAAACTTGGGCTGTGGAAACATTTGTCATTTCCTGGGAGGTGCCCTGGACTTAACCCTTGAACACACTTCTGAGATGTGACCAAGGTCAGGTCCAACGCCAGCCTTTTCCTTTATACTTTTCATATTGGTGTTTTCTTTATCTACATCTCAGTGGGAAAGTGTGGCTTTCCTGGAGAAACAAGCAAATAGTCGTGCCATTTGGGGATGTCAGTGATACCAACACTGTTTAGTGCCTCTGTGTTCTCACACTTTTTTTTTTTTTTGCAGGAATCCAAAACACAGACACAAGCAGTGTCACATTTTATTAATCGTATTTAAATATGAATTAATTCATGGTGTCGTGTTGTGTATATGTTTTCATGGGAAAATCTTTATCAACACTGAGCGGGTCTGGCTTTTGTTTGGCACTAGCATGCCAGGAAAGGGTTACAGAAGCCTGTCTTCTTGATGTATAACAGCTGGTAAGAAAGCTCTGGGTTGTGCTAACTCACCACCCCCACTGCCTCTCTCTTAGTAAAATTCCTTGCAAAGTTGAAATCCAGTGGTAAAAGCAAAGGAAGCAGCTTTGGTTCATTAGTTTCGCAAGGGTCTAAGGATGAGATTGTTGTAGTTCAAAAGGAAGTTTGAAATGCAACAACTAGGTTGCAGTCTCCAGAATTCATGGTTAAGAGTGTTGTTCCTGAAAAGGAATAATTCAGGATAAAGAGCAGTCTTGGACTTATTGAGAGCCTGAGCTAGAATTGGAAGCCCCAAACCAAAATCACAATCAAGTCTGAAAGCTCGGCGTCTTCAATTACGTGAACACTGGTTGGCAGCTTTTTGCTGTATGCAGCTTACCGTAGATAACAACTTCCACTGCCTCTCTAATCAGTGTCTTACAGAACTGGGCTTGCTCGCTACAAATAAACAGGGACACAAAGATGAAGTGTCCGCAAATGGCACACCCTTGGGTCAGCATAATAGCCACTTAGGTTGTGGAGAAATCCACATGATTCATGAGGTCCTTAACTAAACACATTAAGGAACTATATATTACATTTTCTCCAAGTCAGAATAAGTGCTTTAAATAGCAATCAGGAAGGAGAGGTCGAAGCCTCCATCTCAGATTGGCCCCTTTTGCTCTGTCTCTGTCTCTGTCTCTAGCCTGTTCTCATGAAGACAAAGTGTCAGTGTGTAACCCTCATCTTTTGAGTAAAATCAAGTCCCCAAGGAAATAGAAACAACTCCTTTCTCATTTAAATCCAAGGATAGCCTGGATGGACCCAACACACTACATGCTCATGTGAGAACCACGAAACTGACCTAAAGGACGGGAGTTAGGAAAGGAAAGAGAGAGACAGATGGTAAAGTTTTCTAAACGCATAAATACTGCTACAGAAGGCGGTGGCTGTTTCTGGGATGGAAGTTGAGGGCAAACGCCCTCTGTCCGAGCGCGTCTGCTGAGCCACGCGGGCTTCTCCCTGGAAGGGGGGCCTGTCTGAGCGCGTCTGGTGAGCCACGCTGGCTTCTCCCTGGAAGGGGGGCCGTGGGCCCCAGCTGGGCAGTGTGCACTGCTGCGATTGTTGACCAAAATTCTTTCCCCATTACACATCTCTCTTCTTGATTTAATAGAAAGTACAGTTCTCGGGCTTTTTCTTTCTGTGAACTTGAAGAAAGTCAGAAACAGGAAGCTGATTTTCCCCTCATTTAACAAGGGACCATTTGCTGGATCTGTAGTTTGAAGCCACTTTATATAAAATTAACTCTGAGAACAGAGAAGAAAGAAACAGAAATTTAATCAATGTGATCGGATGAATATTCAAGTAGAGTCCATAATTTACGAATGGAGAAGTCCATGAGGGCTGACTGGCTGTTTTTAATGGACTTTAATTCTGTGGCTATTTGCTTTAAATTGCTTGTGTGAATTTAATGATCAGTCCAATATTGTTTCTATTATATATGTTAAGAGAAACTTCTGGAGCTGGAACATTAATCTTTTTTTGAGAATTATTAAAATCTGGCAAGAATACAAATGAAAGAGGGGCAAGATCCTTTTTGAGCCTCATTTTTTAATCTGTAAATTGGGGGTAACACTTTCTCAGCCTACATATATAGAATCATGAACAGAACCATTATTTGTGAATCCACCAGTGCTTTTGATAATCAAATGGAAAGGCTCTGCAGATTATGAATCAGTGATTCTCAACTGGGGAAGTAAAGCTGGAGGAATAGGATTTGTAGTCACCTAGGTTTTTAATTTAAAGAAGCCAGATTTGAAGACGCCAGTCATGATCTTTTCCCCTCAGTCTTAGGTTCTGAGGCCTCTGACTGCTGGCTAATGTGCCCCCCCCCCCGCCCCCCGGCAGAATTTTGCACCATCAGTAGTCATTCAGTTGGCACTCTCGTGTATTTAACAGCTTGGATAATGCAGGCCAAAACCAAGCATAAATAAATAAACACTGTTTTTACCAAAAGCCAAACTTGAAAAAAAGTTTTTTATACTAGAACTTATAGCCCAAATTCTCTAGAGTGTCATGGCTGTGACAGTCTAGTCCAGTGATTCCCAATGCACAGTCCCTTAAACTGTACAATCAGCATCACTTGGGAAACCTGTTAGAAATAGAAATTCTGGTCCTTTTTCCCCAGACCTACTGACACAGAATCTGTAAGGGTGGAGCCTAGGAATCTATGTTTTAAGCAGTCTTCCAGGCAATTCTGGCCTACACTCAAGATTGAGGATCACTCATTGATCTAATCTAATCCCACTGACCATTTGGTCACATCACCTGTTTGAACAATTACGATGATTGTTGTCACTCAACCTCTACTTCTCTCTCCTTCGAATCCCTCCTTTGCATTGTCGGTACTGATCTTCCTAGAGCACCTTTTAATCAGATCATCCCTCTTCTCAAATTGCTCCCTGTGGCTCTACTGCCTGCCACTTATGCAGTTGCTGGAGCTAAATGGGTCCTCGCTATCAAATTCTACCAACTAGTTTTACACAGGAGACCATTCTGAGGCAGAGACTGAGGGTGCGGAAGGCTGGGCAAATCAGATGATAAATCCTTGACAGCAATCACATCAGCATATTTAGATCTGGCTTAAAATGTGCCTGTTGGCAGCTTTGGGGAGTGGGAGATACCGGAGAAGTCGGTGCCATACGGGGGAAACATGCAAAAGGGAGTGTGTGTTTAGATGGGCAAGAGGTCTAGGATCCAAGCCTATTGTTTTTTTTTTCCTTCAGGATAGTAAGAGCCCTTTTTGTTTTCTTGGAACTAGCTCATGGGGTGTATTAGTTTGCTAGGGCTGCCGTAGCAAAGTATCACACATGGCATGTCTTAAACAGCATAACTTCATTGTCTCCCAGTTCTGGAGTCTGCAAGTCTGAGTTCCCGATGTCCGAAGGACGGTTCCTCCGAGGGCTGCGAGGGCTGCGAGGCGAGGCTCTGTTCCCGGCCTCCCTGCTTGGCTTGCCGACTGCTTCTTCCTGGGTCTTCACATCACCTTTCCTGTGTGTCTCGGTGTCCCAACCTCCCCCTTTTATAAAGACATCAGTCTTTTTGAATTACAGCCCATCCTACTGACCTCATTTAACTCTTTTAACTCTCTCTTTTAACTCTTTAAAAACCCTATCTTCAGATAAGGGCACAACCTGAGATACTGAGGGTTAAGATTCAATATACAATTGGAGGTGGGAACCGCAATTCAACCCTAACGTGGGTTATTACCACCTTCTCCTCGGCCCTGGTCCAGTGTAATGATCCCACAAGCAATAGTATGAAGAGTGGTGAGTGGGCAGGTGCCATTCAGAACCATTTTTCCCCCAGCCTGGCAAACAACTCGGATGCTCATTCTAATTCTAGAAATGAAGAATGTTAGCACTAAAGATTCTTTCAGAGAACCTGTGGCCTGACCTCAACATTCTGAAATAAGAGCCCACTGTCAGGAAGAGTTTTGCCCACCTTCACAAATAAGAGGAGGCTTCTGATTTCAAGTACTGTGCTTTTGAGTATGCTGCATTCCTAAGTGAAGAAGGGACTGGCCCAAGGTCACAGCAGAGATGGGACTGCCAGACTCAGTTCTCCTTATAGGACTCTGTGCCCTTTACGGTTGCTGCTGAAGGCACATGTACTTCTGAACACTAAACATTATGTAACAGTTGTGTGCGTAACCATAACTTTCCCAAGTCACTTTCCACTTGAGACAACAGCTTAACGTGACGTGCGGGAGGGGTCAGCTTCTTTCCACCAAAACAGATTCCCCCCTGCTTGTACTGCACCATATTTGTCTGACTTCATAACATTTCTCCTAACTTGTTTGTTAGAACTTTTGTAATAATTAGTAGAGCAGAAGTAAAGAAAAGACTAACCTGATGGGTGTCTTTCGAATAAAAGCCATTTATTTCCTGCAAATTGTCAGGGAAAAGAAAATAGATTCAGACAGTTTTTTTTTTTTTTTAATCTTTTAAGGCACAGGGCTGCAGAACAAGAGTTGCTGATCGGCTGCTGCCCTTGGGGTGGGCATGGGGGAAACTATGATGAAGCCTCATTAATTTTGACTTATTGTGAGTTTGTGATTATTTGAATATATGGAATAATGTAAATAAACCATCAGGGGAAAGAATAATTAGAAGAAAAGCTTTTCCAGGTATACAAGAGGCAATCAGGTGAAGAAGCAATCTTCTCTCGCTAACCTTTTTATCTCTAGCATCTAGCATAGGGCCAGCAAATAATATGTGCTCAATAAGTTTGTGTTGGAAGAACGAATGAATAAATGAATCAAACAGTATACTTACAATATAAGCAGACATTGGCAATGCTTGGGCTGGTGCCTGGATATGATAATCTAATTGCACATCTTGCTTCGTTATTTATTAAATTTGAATCTCAACGAAGCAGTTCTCAGTCTAGTTTTAATTACCATAGACTCTTTAAAGCAATAAACCTGAATTTCATTAAAAGAATTATATTACCCAAACTTCATTAATTCATACTGCTCTTTTCCTTTATTTAGTATGGCATGGTGAAGCCTAATTTCATTGAAATGACCCAGAGGGAAGTAAGTGATACCAAATAGAAGACAAAAAAAAAAAAAAAGAGTGAAGAAAAACTCCAGTGTTTACCAGAATCCCTGTCTTTATGAAAGTCAGCCTCACCTGAGACAGAGAGAGAAGAAACAAAATATATTTTTAGAGAATATCGATAGATGAGCTGTGTTGGGGTGCCTGAGAAATCGTTAGGAAGAGTAGAAAGTAATCGCTGCTCTAAAGAGGAAATCATAAATTTCTCCCTTGCGACAGCAAACAGCATCACATGCACAGAAGAAGCAAACTTTAAATCCAGCTGGCTATGGAAATCCTATAAAAGTAATACAGTATATCTTATTCAACTTTGCTTGAAGCCAGGAGTGAAATAAACACCAAAAACTTGTTGTCATTTAAGATCTTGTTCAAATTCTTTATTTTATTAAACATATTTTTGTTTTTATTTATTTTTGAGAGAGAGAGAGAGAGAGAGAGAGGAAGACAGAGTGTGAGCAGGGGAGGGGCAGAGAGAGGGAGACACCCAGTCAGACGCAGAAGCAGGCCCCGGGCTCCAAGGTGTCAGCAAGGAGCCCAACGCAGGGCTCGAACTCACACACCATGAGGACATGCCCTGAGCAGAAGTCAGACGCTTGACCAACTTAGCCACTCAGGTGCCCCTCAAATTCTTTATTTTAAACTTTATTTTCTTTTAGGTCTATGACTGCACTAGGTAAGTGCAGAGAAGTCTCTGTGCTTGATTTTACTACTTACAGGGAGTAAATTTTACAGTAACATTGACATTCTGAGGCAATGCCATTTGGTCATCTCAAATGGGTTAACTAAAATTGGCATTGGTCTTACCCAGCTGGAGCTTTTCTTTTCCCATCACTCGAGAGCCAAAGCTGATTATAATCAAGAGAACAGAGGATAAATAAAGATGGACAGACAATGGTTTCCTTTGGTTGAGCTTGTCTGTTTTATAAAGTCAACTCTCGGGGTTTTCAGTAAATAATCACGGTTTTACCTTATTTCTGGTACCAGGACTTATATTCATTCATGTTTATCAGTGTTGTATTTTTCTTCGACACGTTCTGCATGCTCTTGATTCTATCATAATTTCTCTTTCCCAAACCATGAATGCATTGTCCTTGGGCCTGTTCCCTCACATTAAACAAATAAAACCTCTATGGTTCAGTAAGCCTCCACAGCCTTTATTATTAGCCGTGACATTCTTTTGGGCCTAATGGAAAACCGCTACATAATAATTAGATCTCACAGAGATGAAAACCAGCAAATTATCCTTTTAATTGCTGAGTATAATCAGAATGGTGTATTTTGCTGCCACAAAATATCAAGAGCTATTCCTTATTAATACTACTTCCCTTGTACCAGGCACTAATCACATGTTTAGAGTTAATCTTCACAGCCACCTAAACATGTCGACTTCCCTTTATCACATAAATACAGACGAGAAAATCCAGGATTTGGGTCAGCAACGAGTGGAACAACTGGACTTGGAGTTCACTCTGCCGAACTCTGAAGCCCTTGGTCTTTCCACAGAGAACTGCCTCTCCATACAGTCTGCAGTCAGGAGGAAAAGTCGTTTCGAAGCATTCAGGCCACTCTAAAATGCCTCTTTAAAAAGTCATTTTCCAGAATATTCATAAAAGCTTCTACTCAATTATAATTCTTAATTAAGCAAAATAATAGGGGGAAAAGTCAAAATAGAAATAGAAGCTTGGTTAAAGGCAAAATACTCCCATCAACCATATGCCTCCGTGGCACCTATTAACTTGCAGCTCTTTTTGAGTGCTGGCCAGAAATGAATAGGGTAATAGAAATGAAAGCAGAACCAGATGTGGGCAAGTCTAAGTGACCTGCCAAGTGGAAGATAATGTTCTCTACAGATGCAGACATGAATACAGTGAGTAAAACTCTTAAAGACATAGTCATCTCCATTCACTGGGCACCAAACAATGAAAAAAGCCCCACATCTTCCAAGGGGATGCTTAAAAAGATAGCTCTAAGGTTTGGCATATAGAATTCTGTTTCCATGCCGAATTGTCTTCAACTTCCTTTGCTAAGCATTATGGGACCAAAGTCTTAACTGATTGCAAATGTTTCTGTGGTAAACTTTTCCATGGGAGTCACCAGCTGGAGTCAGCAGGGCTTCTTTTGCAGGGAAACTTGGGAAGGAGTGGGTAACAACAAAATCTTCCTGTAGGACATCATTGTAGAAAGTTATCAGTAAATGTGTTTTCTGTGTTTGTTAAAGTGCAGGGTGCTCAGAAGGAGCAGGTAAAATAAAGTCAGAAGAGAAAGTGCTTGGAGTCTAACTCCTTCTCATCCAGACAACTGACTTCTAGTGGTTTGGGAGTGCAACCCACAAGTATGAGTGGTTTCCAGAAAAAACAGTGTTAGTGTCCAAACCAAGCAATCTACTTAAAGTGGGCAAAGCAGAGCTGGATGCCATTACGAGTTTGAAGCAAGAGACATTCTTTTCCTTCCTTCTCTCTCTAGTGGACCTAAGAACTGAGTTTTAATAGAGAATCAAAACCTGTAAAGATTTCTGGGGACAAATTGAGCTCTTAGCAGTTACTCAGTTGTATCATCTGTTGTATATCTGCATGAAGAGTTGAAATTCTTCAAAATAAGCTTCCCCATCAGGGATTCCAAGTCAGAAAATCTATTATCACTCCTTCTGGATGTTCCTTCTTATATTTCCCAGAGGTCAAAGGTCTTCATTAAAACATATAGCCATCCTCAAATTGGACTTTCCTGAAAAGGGCTTTCTTATGCAAGATGTCTTCAATAGAAAGACATCTTGCTGTTAACATAGCCAGTAGTCAATGAGCACAGTAACCTAAAATATGTATGCCTGCTTGTTTATTTATTTATGACTTTTAATCAAAGGTGAAGAGTGAAGTTCTTCTGAAGAGAAATCACTTTTCTTTGTTGTTCAGATATTGACAGGGTTCACTTCCTGTACAGCTCAACCTCCAGGACTTCATAGGCACAGAGGCAATTTTTTTTACCCTATAATTAGGGAAGAAACTAAAATGTCTGAGGGCAGCAAGTCATTTGGACTAACATGGAGAGAGCTCTCCCACATTCTTAACAGGGCAGGGCAGGGTTAAGTGAAGCCCGTTTGTCCTTGGTCCAACCTGCATCATGTCACTTACTGTCTGTGGTATGTGGAATCCCTCTCTTATCTTGGGATTTCTCTACAGAGGCCCAAGATCTTCTCCTGGAGTTCTGTCTCTGGCCAGGACTTATGAGATACATTTCTCTTATCTTACTCCTCGGGTGGACTGGCAAAGCTTTACATTTGAAGTCTGGGGCTGACCCCAAAGGAATAAATCTCTAACTCTGTTCACACAGTACCTACATGGAGCTAGTTCTGAGACGGGGCTTAGAGTGTTGAGGAGGGAGCATATCCCCACTGCTTCTAAAAAAAACACCAAGGAAGGTGTACCAAGTAAAAAGGTACTGGGCAATTGCTGTCTGTTTGCTCAGCTCTATATTTAGACCCTGATGTGATTTGCAAATTTCTGTGAAAACAAACCCCCTGGTTGGGGGAGGGGGGTGGATTGGTGTGGGGGATTCGTTGTGGACACTGGGATTGGCAGCACCAACTCAACCCATAGTTGGGGCCATTCTAGATCTGTGATTCATTAACTTTATGTTTTTGTGGCACATGTTTGAGTTCTAGATTGGGTGGCAATGTTTTGAAAAGATGAAAAGGTAACTATCAGTTTAAAAAAAAGGGGAAATGTTTTGGAAAACTGCAAAGACTTACTGAAGTAACTATCCTCTTCAACTAGTCACAGTACATGACTTCAGCTCCAGTTCCTATTTGAATCAAATTTTTGGATGCTCTGACAATACTTTTACATTTATAAAACAAGATCATCAAGTGTTCTAGTGAACGTTCAGTTCCCTTTCCTGCTAGATTGAGTTTAGCCTCTCATCTTTTATCCTCAGCAGGGAATACTCGGTTCTATTTTATACCGCATGGTCAGGTCAGCTCAGCATCCTATGGCCTCACCACAAGGGTTTATGCCCCCAGTTGCAGCAAAAATGCATTTTACATACTGAGCCCAAACTGAACTCTGATGAATGGTGTGTGGTGCACTAGCATGCTACAATTCATTGAGAGCCTGTGCCCTGGAAAGCCCTCATTGTCTGCTCTCTCCAGCCTCAGCTTGAAAGAAAACATCAGGACCAGGCGTCTGAGTGGTAAAAGCCTACATCTCTGTGCCTCTTTTCTTAACTGGTTCTTATTAAGAACTGTGAAGGCTTTGAGATTTTACCCTACTTGTAAGCTAGCAAGTAAGACTACCACCATTTCGATACTGGTAGAAGACAAAAAATCCTTGAGTAAGAGACAAAAGACTATTTATTACTTATAGTGATAGCAATGGAATATAAGCATTTTTTTGGCCAGTTTTCTGATTCCCACAGGGTGATAGAAACAAACAAAGAAACAACAATGGGAGCCAAGTGACAGCTGCACATGCAGAGGAACTCTAAATTTAGGGAACCCAAATATTTTATAATAGGCAGTAAGCATTCCTGTGTTTTCTCTCAGGGAAGCATTAGCTTTACTGTACTAGATGACAAACATGCAGAGTATCTCTGTTTCAGAGGGATATACTATCTTCTTCTTCCAAGGCTGTTTGCTGTACATCCTTGAAAATGCAGTCCATGATAAAAGAGCAATCAGTGCTTCTCTTGCAAAATGTGCAGAAGCATGCAACCCACAATTTTGTACTTGTACTCACAGAGATAGTAAAAAAAAAATAGTAAAAATAAAGTAAAAGTAGTAAAAAAAAGTTTTTATTTTTTTTATGCTTATTTATTTTCAAGAGACAGAGAAAGACAGAGCATGAGCAGGGGAAGGGCAGAGAGAAAGAGGAAGACACAGAATCCGAAGCAGGTTCCAGGCTCTGAGCTCTCAGCACAGAGCCAGATATGGGGCTCAAACTTACAAACCAGAGATAATGACCCGAGCTGAAGTCAGATGCTTAACCGACTGAGCCACTGAGATGCCCTGCATTATTTTTAGTATGAAGGAGGATTAAATTATTTCCAGCCAGGACTCTAATTCTATTCTAGGCCATGTTATCTTTCTGTAGGCTTGCTATACTAGCTAGGGAGATTAACAAGAAGAATAAGTTAAGAAGAGTTGTTCTTGAGAGCTGAATGTATTTAAGGACTCATAATTTGTCAGTTCTGAGTAAATGCTAAGCAGTAGAAGTAAATTATTCTTCACTAAATGGTGACCTTGCTTTTCAGATTATTGCTCCTGAGTTCCTGCCTCAACAAACTACTAGGGAGTAGTGTACTTGAGTGTCATCCTTCCAATGCTCAAACATTACCCAACCACTATATGATCATTAAAATTGTTATGTCATTCTTCCCCACAAACCAGGATGTTAACC
The DNA here is from genome assembly GCF_006229205.1 of Suricata suricatta. Classification (NCBI taxonomy): domain Eukaryota; kingdom Metazoa; phylum Chordata; class Mammalia; order Carnivora; family Herpestidae; genus Suricata; species Suricata suricatta. The sequence continues at coordinate 80,327,082 of NC_043701.1, read as the reverse complement.
TTACCCCTAATAGTCCTGTAATTATCATTAAAAAAACCCCAAACATTTATAGACTGGAAAGCAATTATTGTTTTGTCAGTTCAGAAGTTTATAATATTGACCTTCTAACTAATTAAAAATGATATAACAAGTCCTAACTTCAGGAGACTAAAAATACAAAGGAGGGGAACTTTGCACAAACTGAATCATTACAGGAGGCTTGTTTGAGGAGTGAAGAGAAGAGAATAATTAAAACAGTGTCTCCAATTCAAAGGGGCTCCAGGTCAGTCACCTCTCTGAATAAAACAACATTTTCTCAGTGGGAATCTGGTCTGGTGAGCAATTAATTTTAAATGATAGTTTTATATGCTTGGGGAAATGTAAATATCAATACAAGAATGATCTCCCCTCCTCTTCCATTAGATTTTCTCTTTCCAAGATGGATCATATGGCAGGGTTAGAATTCATACAGAGTCTCTCTGCTAACCAAGAAAGAGCTGCCTGATGAATGCCCTAGGAGAACGCAGCTTGGGCAGATAAAAAGAACGGTGGGGAAAATGACTGCATTGCATCAGACTCAGATTATTTTTCCCCGAGGAAAAGGACAGCTTCAGCCTTCTCTTTTGTGAGCTTTCAGCCTGCCATTACTCTTCTTCTTGGCCTCTACCGTGAAGTAAATAATTTCCAGGTTGCTTTCATTTTGGAAAACAGAAAACACCCTGAGAGGATTTAGAGAAAATAGCCATGCTCATCAGAGATAGCCAACCTCACGACTTTTTGCTCTATGGAATTCTGAGGGAGCGTTTGTCTTTGCTGTCTTTATAGCGATGGAGTTTGTTATGCTGTTTCTGTGGAAAATATATTCGTGTTAGGAACTGAGTTCCATGTGAAATGCAGAGAAAGAAATGTCTAGTGCAAGCTGGGATAGAAACTTTTTTAAAAGACACCATTTCCTTGTCTCTGTATATATTGCTGAGGTACACACTATATATTTTTCTTTTAAAATTAGATTCCAGTTGGTTATGAAAGTGTTTCTCTAAGGACCATCTTTTTCATATAAGTTTCTGTCCGAAGGGTATAATTTCTTGGGCTTCTAGAAGGCTCTTCTGTTCAATTCATATATGATTTCTTTGCTCATTATTGTATATCTTTTGTATATCTTTTCTATTCAAATATATCTCCTTCAGTTGGTGGTAATTATAGAGCCTTGTGACTATGCTAGTCCACAGGGGAGATGACAAAGGTGAACAACGTTTATGACTTCAGGAGTTTATGCTCTAGGGCTGTGCTGTTCAATGTAGTAGCTACAATAGGTCTAATATGTGGCTGAACACTTGCAGTGTGGCTAGGGTAAATAAGAAGCTGAAATGCTAATTTATTTACTTTTAATTAACTAAAAATTTAAAATATCTTAAGTTTTTAAACAGTGATTACATGTTAAAGTGGTAAGAAAAGAAACAGAATCTTTAGATTTATTTTTACCTGTTTACATGGTCAGACTTAAAAAAATAAAAGAACCAAATGCCCAGTTAAGTTTGAACTTCAGATAAATGATTTTTTAGTGTAAGTATATTCCTTTTTAAAAAAAAAAGATCTGGCAAGTCTCTCTGTTTTCATTACTCACCTTAATATGATACAAGGAAATTTAAAATTATATATACAGGACCCACATGGTATTTCTATTCAATAGTATTGTTCTAGAAGAAATATTGTTAGTCTGACTTCACTAGAATACAAACTTCATGAAGGCAAGGACATGTTTTTGGTTGTGTTTGCTGACATAAATGCCAGTGTTTTTTCAAACATGATGTTTTTTCTGGGAACAAAGTGACTGGTTTCAGAAGAGCTGCTTAACAGTCAGAGGACAAAGATGTTCAGGTGCTGGGGTTCTCTTCAAGGCTCTTAACCCATCATCCCCTTCCCTATCTTAATCTCCCCCTTCACCCATCAACCCATGCAGTACTGTTTCAATAACCACTATGGCTGTCACCACTAAGTGCACCGTTGGCTTTTCATCGCACTGGACATGCAGAAAGTCCTCCCCAAGTTACCCAAAGATGGGCTGCAACTCACAACCCAGCATGGCCACTGGATTGGCCATAAATGTATAAAAACAACAGTAAATGGGCCTTTTAAACTGCCACAAGCTTTTGCTCAATTCCCGTCCCCATTTTCTGAAAAGACTTTCAAACTCTCTTCCTCAGAATCCTTCAACTTCTCTCTCCTTTCCATTGCTCTCAGCAGATATTTTCACTGAGAAAATGGAAACTACTAGATAAGATTGTGATCTCTCATCTTCCATTTCCAAACATATCTCTGCCTACATCTGTATCTAATCTATTCTTCCTTCCTCCTGTTTAATAGAAGAGCTGTTTGCATCCTCTCGGAAGCCAATCTGTTCACTTGCCCTTTAGGTTTGTACTCTATCTGCACCTCTGTCTCCCTGCCTACCTGCCCGCCCACCACTGTATAGGGAGATGGGCCTGTCCCCATCACTGAACTGTGATAGTTCTTATTAAGATCAACAATGGCCTCCATGTCTCTAAATCCAATGGACATTTTCAGGCTGCTTCTTACTTGACCTCTGTTATGTTTGTCACTATTGATCATTTCTTTCTTCTCTTGACTGGACACAATCCTTTTCTGCTTGCTTCGTCTTTGTGGACTTGTTATCGTTACAGGCTCATCCTTCTCTTTCCTGACTTTAAATACCAGAAGTCATCAATGCTGGAGGCCCTTTTCTCTTTTCACCGGGTACTCTGTCCCTAAGCTCTCTCATTACGCCTCTGGCTTCTATTACATGTGTATGCAGATGACTCACACGTGCAGCTGAAGCACACTCCAGACCCATACTGGCCTTTGACATTTCAGGATTGATGTCTAAAAAACACCTCGAGCTCAAAACGTTAAAACCGAATTCATTATTTCTCCCTCTCCCCAAACTTGGTTCTTTCAAAGCATTATCCATGACCCCTGCCCTCTCACCATCACAAAGTTCAGATTTACACTGAAGCCTGACATCTCTCTAAGCCTCCTCCAATGTTTTCCCCAAGAAATCTATTGCACCTTTAATTCCGTTTTAGTGTCTGTTTTCTGGACTAACGTACTAGGAAATGAAGCAACAACGTAACACAGTGAGTACTGTAATAGATCTCACTGAGCTCAATCCCTTTGTTTTCATAGGCAAGGCTGTTGAAGCTTAGAAATGCTTAATTGGGATGGAACTGGACAAGACCTGCCATCTTCAAAGTTCCGAAGCGTGACGTCTGTTACGCTGCCTCACCTGGCTCACAGCTGTAAATGTGAAGTTTCTTCGGGACCGACAGTGGTTTCTATTCTCGGTATGTCCTTAGACATTTTCAAAGGTTAATCTTAATGTGAGCTTTAATGATATATAACACACACGCAGAAAGCCGCATAAACATGTGTCTTGCTTGATGCACTTTCACAAAGTAAACACCCCTACATAACCTCCGACAACAAAATACAGATCATTCCTTGCACTGCACAAGACCCTTTGGGCTTCCCTCTGAGCCCTGAGCACTCCTTCCTCTTCAAAGGAAACCACAATGCAAACTTCTAATAACAAAGACTAATTTTTTTAAGTTTATTTCTTTGAGAGAGAGTGCGCGCTGAGAGATGCAGAGAGAGGTAGAGAGAGAGTCCCAAGCAGGCTCTGTGCTGTCAGCCCTCAATGTGGGGTTTGAAGCTGTGAACTCTTAGATCGTGACCTGAACCGAAACCAAGAGTTGGTCACTTAATTGACTGAGCTACCCAGGTGCCCCAAGACTAATTTTTAATTTATCCTTTATAAAGTAGCTCAATCTATTTCCCCCGTAGATTCACAGTGACTCATACATATATTTGTATGTATTTACAGCAATTCACCATAAAAAGCTCAGAAACTATTTTGTTCATTATTCAGTGCGAGAGTCAAGGCCCTTTCCCATTCCTGACCCAGTGATATTTTGTAAGAAAGACATGCTATCCTAGCCAGCAACTGGGTATGTTCATTCTGCTGTTACCTTGGAAAAAGTATTTCATGCCTCTAAGATTCATCTTCCTCTCCGTAAAAAGAGGATAATAATACTACATACTAAGATTACCATCATCTGAAAGAAAGAAGTTAATGCATACAAAAATTCATATCATGGTCCCTAGAACCTACTATAACTTCAATAAATGTAACTTTTGTGGGAGTTAGCACTAGTGTTACTAGTATATAAAAAGTTCAGGACAGAATTGTGGAAAGGCAATGTGCTAAATTAGTGCCTTCCTATCCAAATTTGGACAAATGATTTAGTTTTTGAGTGTTTGTGTTTCTCCTCGTTCCTAAAGAGACACAAGGTGAAGAAACAAGTAATGAATTGTTTTTGTAAGCACTGAGCTCTCCAGATGAGAAGATGAAAGGTGCCTTTTTAATATACAAATTATCTTTTTGTTTCAAAGGACTGCGATGCAAAGCAAGCCACTATCCTCTTGAGAGATGATTTTTTTTTGGAAGAGTGAAAGTCATATTGACTTTTGAAATCCCTCAAGAACACTTACTTGAATTACACTCTAATATAAAAAACTCTATCTCCACTCTAGATAAAAAGATGTCAAGAACTAATATATTGAAAAGGGACTCCAAAATTAATTTCTCTTGAAGTAATGAAATTACTAACCACAAAGGCACAAATGTGTACATATTGTTGATTATAAATGGTAGGGTTTGGGAGGTAGATCCTAGAGATGAGTCAGGAATCCTGGGATCTGGGATCTTCTTTTCTGCTATCCAGTCATACGGCCTTGAGCAAGTCATCTTACTTTTTTTTAGGACTCAGTTGCCTTCTCTGTAAAGTAAAGTTGCTGGTTCAAAAACCTTATAATTCTATTGGACACACAACTTTTTATAACATCTCTGATTGAAAAATTTTTAAATCTATATTAATTGTTGATGGAATTGAGATTTTTGGAGGATATAGAATAATAGAATAATAGTCAAAACAAAGAGTAAAGAATTCAACTGTGTGTGTGTGTGTGTGTGTGTGTGTGTGGGTGTGTGCACGCACGTGTGTGTTGGAGTGGTTCAGAGACTGGAGAGAAATGAGTTTATAAGAAAGGAAAGAGGATACCATGGGTGACAAGAGAACAAGTGTTCATAATGTTAAATCTTAGATTTCTTGTTTCTGAATATAGCTTGAACCTGAGTTCTCAGTTTGGAAGTAAGATAGGGAGTGTGACACAGCGGAAACAGTACTGAAATAACAGTCAGGAATCTGGATTCTAGAAGCTACTCTGTGTAATTAGTAGCATGATATTTGACATGTCATTTCACCTCCTAGGTATTCTCATATGTAAAAAGAGGTGGTTGGACATGACTACTTAGATCTCTTCCAGTTCCTAAAGTCTGATTTTTAAAGACGAGAATGAACCACTTTTCTATGTGGTGTGGGTACTGGGCGGGGTGGCTTAATGGCATTCTGGGATCAATCTGAGGCTTATAATTAGAGAAGAGTCCAGACAAAACGTTGTGCCTTATTTTCTAAGGACATTTGGGAGATTTGGAATTCATATTTTGTCTCAGTCACTATATTCACATTAATGCCATTTACCAACTACTGCAAAGCTCAGTGGCTTCTAGGGAAAGAAGCATTTCTTTCTCACGCATGCCTCTGCAGGTTGGCTGAAGTTTGGCTGCACTTGGCTGGACTGGGCTCCAGGTTGCAGGTTAGATTTGGGAGTCTCTGTTGGACCAGCGGGCTATCTTGAGTATATGGACTATCTCAGGGCTGTCTCCATGTACAAGAGAGCAAGTCCAGTGGTTCAAGCAAATTTAAGTTTTTATGCATAGATTGCCTCTAGGAATGTCCCATTGACCAAATCAAATCACATGACCGAGTCCAAAGTTAAGGGGCTCAGAAGTACTCTCTACTTACCATAGGACCAAATAAAGATGTATAGCACTACTGAAAAAGAGTAGAAGACTTTGTGGGAACAGTAGTCCAATGTATGACAATTTGACATATATGTGTGAGTATGTGGATGTGTAACGAAACAAGGAAGACTTCAGTGGGTTAGGTAAGAGAACAGCATAAATCTGAGAAGGATCTAGGTTCCATAACTCTCTGCCAATCACTGATTAACTTCTATTTATGCAAATTCTGTACCCACTAGCGAAATAGTTTCTTATACTCAATATTACTGACTCAATGATGCTACTAATGAATTTCTACAGAGAAACTGTTCTTATCATGCTCAGTAATAACCTCCCTATTGCTAAATCCCATAATTGCTACATGTTACAATCAGTTCTCAGGTCTCACAGTATTTGACCTATCAGCAGCATTTGACACAGTTCATGCTCTGTCACGTAGTACACTTTTTCAGTTGGCTTCACTTCTGCTCTAAGACTGTTGACCAGAACTAGTCACATGGCTCCTTCCAACTGCTGGGAAAGCTTGACAAGTAGGAGTCCCGTGGATATTCACGGAGCACTGACTACATCTGCTACATGTTCAGATAAGTTCTCTGAGCCTAGTTTACTTCCCTTACTTTCATGACTTTGGGGTTGGGCCTTACTATATCTCCCCTATATGCTGATGGTATTCTCTAAAGGTAAGCGTTCTCTGAAAGAATACGTGACTAAAATGGCCCTAAGGAAAACATAGGAGGAAGGTAAAAAGAAGTAGTGAACACATATATGATGGCCTGTATAAGTAAGAGGCCCTCTGGGAAGGGCACCCCATCTAGCTGTCTAGCTGTTGACATGGGCGAGCTATTCAACCTCTTTGTGCTTCGGTTATCTTCTCTGTAAAGGTTGGAGTGATAAAGATAGCACCTACTGCATAGGATCCTTTTAAGGACAAAATTAATATACATGAGGCACTCAGAACTGTGCCTGGCACATGGAAAGCACAATTAGGGCTAGTTATAATTATTTCATGAATTGAACAATTAAATTCTAAATAATAGAGAACTGAAAATAAAAGTGATCGTAAATTTATAAAATTTTAAATCATCTCCCATATAAACCCTAGCCTAATGAGGAAGATTCTCATTTTAATATGTTTTATTACTAGGATTATGGAAACACATAAAAAAATAACAACAGAATGTGTTCTTTCCCTGCACATGTGGTACTTTGGCTAGAGGTAAAATTTTTGGGGGAAGGCTGAACAAGAGCATTTAGGAAATGGAAAGGAGCCAATGAGTAGGGGGCACTTAAGATGTGTTTGTAATTGCACACCATATTGTTTTATCGAAACTCTTCTGATTCTGTGTCAAGAGGCTGTGCGGAGTGTGTTGAGGTCTCAGGAGCCTGTAGAAGCCCGCGGAGAACTCGGCTGTGACTCTGCGATGGTGTCTTTTCTTCTCAATTGACAGCAGGAAGGTACTCTTCTTGCTGCCTTCTTTCCCTCTGCATTTCCAACAAGGAGGGACAGATGAGGCAAATGAGACAGAATCTTTTTCCAATTACAGAGTATGCATATTTCATTCCAGCCGCTGCCTATGAGGAACATGATACTGAGTGATTTAGCGGTGCTGAGGCAAATCCAGCCTACAAAAGATTTGGGGGTACATTGTTAAATTTCCAGAAGATTATTTGGGTGGAGTATCATGGTAGTTTAATTATGAGACTGAAAAGAATAAGGTTTTTAGTTCCTTTAGAAGAGAAATTGCAGCCCTAAATACAGCCCCAAATTACTTTTAAAGCACAAAATGGTAAAAAAAAAAAAAGTGACAAATCAAATCGGCTTTTTAGACTGTAATTGTCTTGAAGGGGAGAGGGCAGAGCTTTTAGAGGAGGGGTGATTTACTAGGTAGCAGTTAGCTGTGAACTTTTACTTTGAAGAAGGGTATATGCGAATTGACTTTCTTTACCTCACATCATCATATATAACTCTTAACTCTTCATAAACATTCCTGAGGGAAAAGGCCAAGTTGGAATTTTCCCTGTGCTGAAGTAAGTAAAACATCAGCCAAAATTCAAGCCAACATTTTTTTTTTGGCAAAGGCATAACTTCTGAACAAGAATCTAAACAAAGTGAGTTATGTTTCTTGTTCCTATCTCTTTCTTCCTCATGTCTTATCGCCTTGCATCCTCCTCCTTTTTTCTCCCTTGGATGAATCCTTCCTTATTTCTCTTTCCTTTTTTTTTTTAAACACATACTATATAGTGTGCTGGGAAAGGGGTGGGTGATATGTGATGAAAAAGGATGAAATGAAGATCTTTTCTCTGTTCACAAGAAATACACAGACTTCTGGGGAGGGGGGAACCCACATAAAGGCATACTTTTCTAATTCAGGATGCCTGTATTGGAGCTTTTGGTCATGCTGAGGTTTAGATGTCTCCATCGTCTCCTGATTTTAGGGTATGGACTAACATAAATTTCAGCTCTACTACTCACTAGTTGAGTGATCTCAGGTTATAAGTTTCTAAAACTCTTGGAGCCTCCATTTTCTGATCTGAAATGGGTATAATAGTTGGTTAGCTGAAGATCATTAATAGAAGTGGGACTCAGATACACAGGAAGATGATGAGACGTCTACTACCATAGTTATACTGTAGAACTGCAGATAAAATGAAGACTTAAGGGAGGATGAACAGTACCGAGGGGATGAAGAGTAGGGTAAAGAAATATTAAGTTGATAAAATCGGGTCTTGGATACCAGATGAATGGGAAGGGGAGAAAAAGAGTGAAAGGTAAGAATATTTGGAGGTTTCTGGCTTTGGTGTCGTGTGATGCCATTAACTGGGAAAAGAAATTCAGTATAGACATAACCTACTCTGGGTCTTTGGTTTTAAGAGAACTGCTGAACATTCAAGTAGAGATCCAGAGGATAGTTGGAAATCTAAGTCTGGAGAAGTCATCAAATTTCAACACACACTTGTGAAGCACATAATATGTGACAGATAATCTGTGAGACACTGAATATAGAATGACTATAGAAAGATTTAATTATCCCTTTGCTTTCTGGTGGAGGAGAAAGACGTAAAATAAATACTAACACAGTGAAATACAGAACTAAAAATATATAAGTTATATGAAGGAAAATCACAGAGTGCTATGAAAATATCTAGTAGGAGGTGCTAAATTAGATCAAGACGTTTCAGGAAGTCTCTCTGAGGAGATTTGAGCTGCGACTGAGGATAAATTAGAGTTAACTTGGCATAGTTTTCTACTAGACTGGAACTACCACAAACCTGTTCTCTTGACTTAGTCCCATGGTTGCAGGTTGGCAACTACAGGTCTCATCAACACATCTATATTTTAGCTGAAAGAATGAGGAAAAGAAGGAGTGCCGTCTATCTGCAGCAGGAACATTAGCGTAGACTTCATCTCACGTCTAATGGGGCAGAACTAGAGCACATGCCTACCCCTAGCTGGAAGGTGATGAAGGAGAAGGGTTGGATATTCAGGTTGAGGAACTTGGCCAATAGCATCTGCTATATTAAGCAAGAATTATGCTTTCAAAATTGAGAGAGAAGGAAGTTTCAAGAAGGTAAATTGGCAACAAAATCAAATGTCACAGAGGTTGAGAAAGATGAGCTCTGAAACAAAACTATGGATTTGACATTTAGAAGGGCAGAGACCCTACCCATCATGCTCGCTGTTGTATTCCAGGCACCTTCTCCAGCGCCTGGGACAGAGTAGGCAATTAATCACTGACTAGGGAAATTAATCTGGCTGCAGTGTATTAGATGTATTGCATGCATAAAGGTCTGTATTGATCATCCAGTATAAATTAAATTCTAATTTTCTCTAAGTAAATACTTTCTGGAAAGAGTGAGCATCTAGAGAGTTATCCTTCATATGTACATCAGAAACCAGTTCGAAGGAATAGACTAAAAGTTAAAAAATATTTCCCCAAAGCTCAATGAAAGAAAGAGAAAGCAACTACCTGAAAGAATTTACTTATTTCAATAATTTTGGTAGCTGTTTTGAGTAGGTATGGTGGTTTGTAGACATGGAAAAGCTATTTGTGTAATATAGCCATTTCTTGTGAGAAGAGAGATTCAAAGCTGTTTTCTGTCACAGAGGTTGGTAGAAATTTTTCCACAAAAGACATTTTTTTTGTGTCACCAAATGAGTTCAATCAGTATCTTATATTTGCATAGCACTTTAGAGTTCACAAGGCACAGTTTAATGTAACATCTCATTTAATTATCTCAACCATATGGGAGGTTATGATGGCAAGTGTCATTAATATCCCATTTTATCACTGAAAAAATGTTAAAAAGATCTTAAGTAATGTACTGAAAATCACACATGTCCTAAGAGATCAGGCCAGGATTCAAACATGAATTTTAATTCTGAATTCAAATAAAGTTGGCTCCCTAATACATAGAAGTAGTTAGGTGGTTAGTTTCCCATTGTCATGTGAAACCCCCAAACTGGTAGCTGCTTCTGCCTTCTGCCTTCTGTGGGTGGTGTGGGGATACTTATTCGTATCAATGGATAAAAGGTTTCTGAAATGCTCCTTTCTCTTTGCAGACACAGCTAAAAAATGATGAAAGGGGACAGCCTTTCCATATGGATGAAAGTATTAATTGCAAGGCATGCTTTACCCAGGAATTCTGTGGTAAGTGGTGTTCTTAATGTAGGATAACTACAAGAATGACTTCCTTTTTCCATCTGGGGAATCACATAGCTGGGTCTGCTCTTCACTGATGAGATTCTCTGCACAGAGAATTATTGTCCATGCATTATTTTAGTTGGAAATAAGAACCAACTTCACAGAAGAAGTAAGTTATAGGTACATGAGGTAACTCTATCTGATTTAAGGCCTGATTAGAATTTAACATTTCAGAGAGTGGCTCAGTCGATTAAGTGTCCAACTCTTGGTTTCAGCCCAGGTCATGGTCTCATGGATCACAGATTTGAGTCTTGCTTTGGTTTCTGTACTGACAGTGTAGACTCTGCTCGGGATCCTCTTTCTCTCTTTTTGCCCCTCTCCTGCTTGTGATCTCTCTCTCTCAAAATTATAGACTTAAAAACATTTAGCATCTCAGGATTTAGCATTTTTAACTCCTTAAGGAGCATGGCTTCCCCTGTGGACATTCTGCATTTCTGTCCCACTTGAGATTTTTACCTCAGTGTCAACACTGAGTTTTACCACCTGCTGTCCCTCCTTTCTTCTGGAATCTTCTGCAGCTTTACCATATGCACTTGGAGCCCTTTTAGAGGAAGTGTTGATATACTTACTTGAATCCTTTCAATTCTTTGTCTCATCTTCCTTGTGACCAATGACAGGATAATGCACCTATCTTTTTAAAAAGCAAAGTACTAACTATAAATATATTTGTGGTCTATAACTCCATGGTTTTATTTTGTGAGGAGAAAAAAGACAAAGAAGAAGAGAAATAACTCACTATTCTATAAAAGATACTTATATTGTAAATTATTACCCATTTGACTTGACAAAGTCTAAGTCTGCAGGCCTTGAGGCTAGGACCTGTCCTGAGCTGCCTGAGAGATAAATGGGAGCTGCGGACCCCGGTGAGCAATGGCGCTCAGGGACTCGCTTGTCACCAGGTGACTTTGGAGATTATGACTCTGTGTGCTCTGAGAAGCCTTGCAGGTGAACGTGCGCAATAAATCAAAACTAATCATATCCTGAAGAGAACAACAGCTGTGTTTACACCCTTATGGGGTTATGTTGACCCTCCCTGGTGGGCTTTCTAGAAGTGTTAGATGTGATGACTTGCTAATAGTTTATCTGAAACAGCTTTTGGATCCATTTATTAAAGTTTTAAAGATTTATCTTATATCTTTCTTCCAGGACCCAGGGTTCAGTACATTCATTTATTCACTCAACAAACCATTCTTAATATTCTCTGTGTGCCAGATGTAAGCCAGTGAGATGTAAAGATGAACTAGGTGATGTCTTTATAATTAAAAAGCTTACATTCTACTAAAGAAGGTAAAACACATGCACCATGAAAGAAAGAACATAATGTGGCATGGGAATATGTATTAATAGCATTTTGTATATTAATATATTTAATAGAAAAAAATAAGAGAAAAACAGGAGGAGTAGGAATATGTTGAAAGAGTGGCAGAAAGAAGGATCAGTACAGATGTAACATACATTCTATATTACTGCTTGTTTTCATTTGCAGAAAGCTTTTTTGAAAATAAATGACTACAGTGATATTCAGCTAAAATGATCTAGTCATAAGAAATTTAGTGTATTTGTTCAAAAAGCAAGCACAATTACTGACGTTTACAAGTAGGCAAAACCCAGCAATTATAAAGTGATGAATTTGTCTTTGTCTCTGTGCTTGCACACATTAGAGTCCTCTGTACAATTTTTGGCACTAGAGTTCGAGAATAATATAGAGAGCTTAGGAAGATTCAGAATTAAAGTCCAGAAATTGATTAAAACATGGTCCTTCACAAGGACAGTACCAAGTGGCTTATGGGAATTTAACCTCCCAAGCCTCCCTGCCCACCTCCACCCCCAGGAGATACAATGCAAGTGAAACAGTGTGCTTAACATTCACACATGGCTTCAGGACAAAAGTTGGCATCCTTGCCAGTCAACCAGATTATTACCCCCCAGCGCCCTTTTAGGTAGAAATTCTGGAGCCCCCACATGTCCCTAAATGACGGAAATAAGATGTATGAGGAATAGCTATGGGACTTTCAGCATCTGCTTCACCTTAAGTACTTAAAAATGTTTGTCAGAATGAATGAAGGTGAAGATGAGAAGTGACTCCAAGACTGACGTAGCTGTTGTTTCCTGCACCTCTTCTCTACCCCCTCTGGGGTTTACATAGAACATTTTTATGGTTTTTTAAAAATATGGTTAAAAATCCCTCCCCATATTCTCAAAGGATTCAACATGCAAAATGAAGGATTGGGGGTAGACGATTTCCTTACTGATGTGGTAGACAAGAAAAAATATTAGCAGGTTAATTTATAGGCCTCTTTTTTAAAAGGAGAGTTGATTTTCAGTAGCCTGGGATAGTTGCAGAGAATAATTTCTGCCCTCCACATAACTAGATCTACATAGAAAATGTAATGATATGTGAAAAAATGATAGATTTATAGAATCTTGAGGATGAAATAATCTATTATTTCATCTATTGTCAAGCCATCTATATTTTCTCCTTTCGCACATCCTATTGCTTAAGTAACATCCACCTCTGAAAGTTTTCCTTTACTCATTGTAACACATCTTTATTGAACAGCTACACTACGAGATGGCCAGTGCCAGGGGCTATGGGGAAGACAAAGATTACTATGAAATCGTTGCTCTTTGCTTTTAAAAAGCATGCAACCTTGTTTGGAAGAAAATGACGACCCTAAAGGGGCTTGAAACCTCAGGTTTATGATCTGTGACAAAACACCTTAACCAGTTGTTAATATCTGGTTTTTTATTATATTGTATAACCTTGTTTCCATTGTTCTCTGCAAAGAATGGATACAAAGAAATGGATGAGAGAGGATTAGTTACAAACTATTTGACCAGCACAATTTTGACTGTAAATGCTTTCACTAACTCACTACACACTTCACACACACACACACACACACACACACACTCACACAAATAGACAATTTTAACTGTTAGGAGTTTGGAGGCAATTATTTCATGGTAGCTTAATTCTGAGTAGTTTTTCTTCACGTCAGAATGCAGTGGTATGCTGAAGTGAAAGCATATTTTGGCTTTCCCAAGGGTGTGGGCTTCTCCCTGGGTTTTCACATTTTCCTTTGTGCCTTGTGTGGGATGGCTTGTGGAGACTGCAAAGAAGCAGAGGCCACGCCTGACTCCTTGCCCCTCCCCTGCCGCTTCCAGCTCATCGTATTCTTATATAATCCAAGGGAAATCTGCTTTTGGTTAGAATGCAGTTGAGAGCAAAGTAAGAGGTTTTTTTTCTTTTGTACATGAAAATGTTCCAAGTTTGTATGAAAGTTCTGTCAAAGCAACAACTTTTAAATGGAGGCAGCTGGAAATCATTAAGGAAACTTGCAGTGGACAGTGATTAAAGCAGGATGGAATTTCCACTCTCTGTCTCTCTCTCTTTTTATGGTACTTTAAGCAAGTTAGTGTTGCTTTTGAAACTTGAATTAGCCCTCTGACTATGAGAGTTGGAAAATTATTTTACTCTTTTACTTCCTAGAGACCACTCCACTGATTTTCGAGGCTGTTACTGCAAATGAATAAATGAACACATTTGGAACTAACGGGTGCTCGGCAGCCGTGCGCCTCATACTTCATGATTACCCTTGCATCTTCCTGGTCTGGGTCTGATTTGAAATGATACCCACTGAGGAACATTACGAACACTTTGTGGCTACTTTCCTAGTCTTATATGATAACAGAAGGCTACTTTTTAAGGCCCCAAGTTTCAGCTCCCCACCTTTCTTTAATGGTTGTGCCACTTTTAATGACAAGAAATAGTTGCAAATGAGTCACTCCAAGTTCTCTTTTTGTTCCAATTTTCTATGGGTTCAGCCGCAAGGCATACAGGGACCTCACTAGCAAAGGCTGATGGGTAGAGGCTGAGGTCAGAGGTGGAAAAGCGTGGCTGTGGGTGTGACGGGATGGGCCCGGGTGTTGCTATAAAGAGGTTGAGTCTGGTCAGTTGGGGCAGGGCAGAGGAACCCCAGATGGTGGATAGAACTTGGCAGGCAGAGAGAATCTAGGAGATTAGTCTAGTGAGAGAATGACCCTGGCTCATGGCAGGGCATGAGGTCACTACTTCTCCAGCTCTTCATCCCACATCAATGTCAAACAGTTATATCTGCCCTCTTCCTCCTTTTTCCTTGGAATACTTATTATGAAGACCTGAAAACAGAACTTACTGGGAATTGTGATGTGCCAAAATACCCTTGCTGTAGAGAATGTGCAGGGCTTGTACAATGGAATCACAAGACAACTTTGAGTTTTCCCTCTCTTCCCATTCCAAAATCTTTTCTGTCTCTGGAAGAATTCCAGAAGTGACACAGTGGCTCTTTTGATCTATCAGATAATGAGAAACTCTTTGTGCTCTCCAGTCACCAGAGAGATCTTATTTCAGTTATTAAAATGTTGACTTCCATAAAATCACATTACTGTTATTTGAAGTGGAGGCTTATGGTCTCTGTTAGCTTAGGTGATGTTGGAAGTGGGGGAAGTCAGACCTGGTAAACTCTGCCTCAGATTCACCACTTCCTGCGTCCTGGCCTCCTTTTCCTCCTCCAGCTTGCTACTAGGGTAGGAGGGGGCTGAGGGAAAGGGCGGAGGTCAGAGGAAAGGAAAGGTATTATTTGATCAGTGTTGAAATTAGCTGATGTCTGTGTTCTCTGCACTTGGCGGTTTTGTTTAAGCTGACACTTTCTCTTGGCAAACTTTAGTGCATTATTTGAAAACTGCCCACCCTCCACCCCCAAATCACTGGGGTATCTGACCTACAGCTCTCTTGAGGTACTGAGAAATTTATCATTGCAGATACTTGCTTATCTGTTATTCTCCCTCGGTCCCTGGGAATCTAGTGGTACACTCCTTTGTAAGAGTTACTGTGTACCTCAAGGCAGTCATTTGGGGCAGTATTTAGAGGACCCTAAGACTGTCTCTTTTCTCTTGCATTCACACAGCCTTTGAACCAAAAAAAAAAAAACCTTGCAATCCTTCTTTGTAACATTCTTTCTTGTCTTCCATCAGAGCAGAGTTGCTAATCTATTGGAGTTATTCTATTCCATGGTCCTCTGTCAGCACTGAAGCACACCTTGAGCTCTCACTGGTTCCATGGAAGCCACCTTCTCTGGGATCAAGAAGAGGGAAAGCATGCCTAACTTTTCTTGTCATGGGAAGAGAGTGGGACTCAACACTCATCAATAGTCCTCTTATAAAATCTTATCTTTAAATTCCAAGTCCTTGTTAGCCTCCATCATCCTTTATATGGTGAAGATGGGTGATTTGGTCAGGGGTTTTTTTTGTTTGTTTGTTTTTGTTTTTTTTCTGCCACATCTCAGCAAGTCTTATATAGATGGTATCACATTACTCAATGGTTGAAGAGATGTTTAGCACCCAGTATCTTGGGGCCTCTATAAAACTAAACAGAGAGAATCCATTAAAAAATATTGTTAAAACCTGATACAGACACTAAAGGTGTATTGTTTTCTTGGTGGTAGAATCACTAAGAAAAAATGAGAATTTTCTTTTACCTCTTGGGTTTATTAACTTTGAAGAGTTGTGCCTTTTTTTTTTAAATTTAACATATGCTCTCTATTTTCACTGAAGTCCACAGTGCTAAACTCAACTTCTGTATATGAATCTATTATTAAGAGACAACTCTTGTTAAGACTAGCAAAACAAAACATTAATTTGGCAGAGGTCCTAAAGTCTATAGTTGAGTAGACAAACTATTAGATTGATTAAAGAGATTTTCATACAAAGGCAGTCTACTAATTTGCTGAGCATTGTATCTCAAGGTTAAAAAATCCTGGCTACATTTTAAAGCAGGGAAGATCAATTAGAACATTCATTAGATTCCTATTTACACTTTAATTGTCAACTCTGCTCATTTGTTGGAACCCTTTTTTAGTCATTAGTGTCTGTCAGTAAGAAATATGTCTTAATTTCACTTATATTCATTTATTCATCCTTTCATCCAATCAACAAACATTAATAATGTGCCAAGCACTTTGCCAGCTTTTTAAAATATACTAGTGAAAAAGACAAAGCTTACCCTCAAGGACATATTCACCTCAAATTTTCATGTTACTGAAATCAGTATAAAGGCATTAGGTTTTAACAAAGTTAGAAAAATAACTGCCTTTCACAATGGAAATAACATAAAAGAGAGCCTAATAAATGTACAACCTAATTGTTCTTTTCTGTCTGTGGTTATTATTAGCCTAGGTACTTTTCAGATTTGATACCTAAGTGTGTTCTGTTTTGGCTACTATTGACCTTGTGTCTGTTGAAGAGCTTTTAAGAACAGACAATACATATTTTCATTTGGATTCTGTAGGACCACAGAATCAAAGATCAGTAAATCCCCAATTATCTGTTCAGAAGAAGTTGTCTATCTTACCACTACTATATAGAGAGTAGAGCCAGTTGAATTTCCCAGATTCTGAACAAATGGATTTCTGAGCACAGCAGGTAGTGGGGCTTTTGTAAATGTGAATCTTCAGAGGAAGGCTGTAACCTCTCCAAGATCACCTATATGCTATGTTGGTATTCTACCTGCCTTTTGATTGGTCAGCTAAATGTCTGATTTTTTTTTTACATTTATTTATTATTGAAAGACAGAGAGAGACAGAGCATGAGCAATGGAGGGGCAGAGAGAGAAGGAGGCACAGAATCTGAAGCAGGATCCAGGCTTTGCGCTGTCAGCACAGAGCCTGACACGGGGCCCAAACCCACCAACCATGAGATCATGACCTGAGCCAAAGTCGGACACCCAACTGACTGAGCCACCCAGGCGCCTCTGTCTGATTCTTTATATAAGAACTGTCTAGAGGCGCCTGGGTGGCTCAGTCGGTTAAGCGTCCGCCTCAGCTCAGGTCATGATCTCACAGATCGTGGGTCTGAGCCCGGAGTCAGGCTCTGTGTTGACAGCTAGCTCAGAGCCTGGAGCCTGCTTCAGATTCTGTGTCTCCCCCTCTCTCTGACCCTCCCCTGCTCACGCTGTCTCTGCCTCTCAAGCATAAATTAAAAAAACATTAAAAAAATTAAAAAGAAAGAAAGAAAAGAAAGAAAGAACGAACAAACTGCCTTCTCCCGTTTTTGGTGTTCCTGGACAAGATCTGGGTCAGCAATTAGGCCCTCCAAAACTGCTGAATGCATGACCCACACATTTCTGAATACTTCATAGAACTGTAGCATGAGATTTTTTTTCTCTTGGAGTATAATTCCAGCAATAAAGTCATTTTGCATTAGAGATTTAATGATAGCTGTTCAATTTGATCTAGTACATTTTAAGTGCTTTCTAGCACCTAGGATGCTATCAATCATTGTGAAGGATACAAAAGACTTATTGACCATCGTCTTCCCCATTAGACAGACACATGACAATGGAGACAGCACAATGTGGTGCTCAGAGAAGCTAGTCCAGGAGCCAAGAATGTCTGCTCTGCAATGAACTAAATATGTGAACTTCGTCATGTCACAATTTCTTTGGGCCTCAGTTTCTTTTCTTTCAACAAATATTTCATTTGGAAAATATAAATTATTTCAAACACATAGAAAAGTACAGAGAATACTGTAACAAATATGCACGTATCCACCAATCCAATTTAACAGTTGTTGTCCTTAAAAGAAAAAGAGGAATAAAATATTACAGAAAGGAATTGAAATCTATCATATTTGATTTTCTCTCTTTTTTTTTTATCCCAGAGATGACCACTTTTGTAGTGAATGTGTGTTCTTGCTACCCAAATTATTATAATTTTCAAAAACTAGATAGAGCACTGTTTATGTGTTTTTGGATTTAAACCAACTGTGCCATACGATGTGGGTATTTTTGCAATTTCTTTTGTTCACTTAACGTTATATTGCAAGAATCATCCATGTTGATACCTGTAGCCTGATTTATTCTCTATCTATTGTACCATTTAAATAAAAGTACCTCAAAATTTCCCTTTTCCTATATTTGAACATTTAGGTTGTTTTCATTGTCCTGCTTTTTCAACCATGTTGTAATGAACATCAATGCATCGTGTCTCCTCATGTGCACGTCTGAAAGTGTTTCTAGTGCAGAGCTTCAAAGGTTCCTAACTGATGTCCCATATCACTCAAAGAGGTGCTCAGATCTCTGTCAGTTCAGGTCCTTAGAGAAGTGGATGAGCAAGATGGGAAGTAGATGTGCAAGAGATTTATTTTGGAAAATGTTTGTTAAAGGATAAGGGGAAAGGAATAGGACAGGGCAGGAGAGCCTTTAGATGGCAACACGGATTGGACACCTGTGAAAGAAGAGCATGAAGGGAGGACTGGATTGGAAGAGTTGTGGCCACAGCACCGTTCTGAGAAAACATCCTCCTGGCTGATGAAGAACTCCTCAACCAGAGGCTCTTGGTTGGAGGAGTCCAGAGTTCAGTAGGAATGGGCTGGCTTTCATAGCTATGCTGTGCTCCTTATAGGATAGGAACAGCCAAAGAAAGTCTGAATCCCAACGGGCACAACTTGGACTGTCAACTAAATTGCCTGCATAGCTCTCTTGAAGGAGATCTCAACATTGCACCTCAATAGCCATTACAGACATTAATCACCTGAGCCCACAGTGCTGGAGAGAAAACTTGAGGTAGCCAGAAATTAATCAGTTGTGAGGTCCAGAACTTCTAGGAACTGTGGCAGTGTTACTTGGAGCTTACTGTTGCTGCTAAAATGAATTTTCTTTCTCCCATTGGCTCTGCAGATCCTTCTTTCTTGTTTTTGAGGCAGGCTATGTCTTGAAAAGGTTTTTATTTTATTCTACTTTATCATGCATTTCTACATAGTTCAGCAGAAATGGGTTTCTGTTTGTTTAATTGCCTGTTATCAGACTAGGAAAGACTTCATTTTCTTCATCTGTGAAATGGGAGTTTAGACTCAATGATTGAGGCCGTTTTCTGCTCTATTAATCTGATCCTGACTTTAAAAAGGAAGTAAAATGGAAAGTGGGCCAGACAATAATGTTAGTAGAATGATGTAACCAGAGACAATCTAAGAAACAAGTGCAGACTACATAGGTCTTGAAAGAAAGATGGGAACAGTGTGAACTACAGGCCAGCTTCATTTTATAAAATAGAGGTGTCATGTAAGTTTCACTTTTTTGTGACATCTTTGAGAAAAGGGTCTGTAGCTTATTAATCTTAGTATGTATGGCCCTAAATATAGCACTTGGGTCATAAGAATAAAAAAATCAATGTGTATTAGATAGAACTTATTAGAAGAATCAACATCATTTCTCACTATTAATAGGAAGTTGAGTCCTGTACTTAGACACGTATATTTAACATTTGTACCATCTGTGCAGGTAGGCAGGAAGAACAGAATTTAGGTTATATGCAGCACTGATATATTAGAGAATTAAGGCTTAAGCAGTGATGGAAAAGAAGACCAGGAATTTGGAGTGAGATGATCTTAGCTTCATTTTGAAATAGTAAATATAATAGGATTCTTCTGAGAAGGTTACTAAAATGTAGGCAAATTATTAATTTCTTTAAAAAATAACAAAAGAATGTTCAAGTAATCAATAATGGCAATAATGTGGGTCTTTCTACGTGGCTCACCAAGTCATTCTGTGACAGCAGTCAATAATACGAGAAAAGAGGCAAATGGTCCGAGATTGACCAAATCATGGATACCTAAGTTTGCAAAATTCGCCATTCTCATTCAGTCAGACAGAAATACATGTGGACTTTCTTCATGATTAGAATTGCCCCTTACTCAACAGTTCTGTTTTTAAAACTGCATTTCCTTTGGTCACCTGAATCACAAAGGTTTTTCCATCAGTATATATACTGAACTTTAAAGATCTGATCTTAGCCCAGTTTTCTCATTTAGTAATGCTAGCACTGGTGTTAATGTCAGAAGAAGTCTGGTGGTTATAACCAAAGCACTAGGAGGCCTCTCTTTCAGTTAAGTTCACATGAATTTAAGTCTGCTGATTTAGGGTTCTGGGATTTCCTATTCTTCCCTAGCATTTATGAATTCAACTTGCATTTTCAGATTTCCAAAGGCCACTTGAGGGTTTAAGTAATGCCTTTAATTATAACTTAAAGTATAGGCAATTGTATTTCATGAAGCTAACAATTATCCAGAGTGTATTATTAGAGAGTGAGTTATTGAAGTCTGCATAGTTTGTGAAAACCCATCAAAATGACTAGGGGAGAAAAGAGATAAACTAGATCGGAACAATGAAGCTTGAAAACAACTTTGATTATGTCTGGAGTTTACATGGTAATGAGCCCTAGTTCTCAGGCTTCGGAGCTCTTTGTGAAGATCCTTACAGTCTCTCTCCTGTTTACCCCATTCAGAAATGAGATGTTGGCAATGTTTTCATTAACTTTTTAAATATAAACACTGAGTGCTGATGTGGCAGTTGACTATGCTTTTGCAGACTTTATTTTATGTAATTCTTAAAATTTCCTTGTGCCATAGGTGATAATGCTCCCTTGAGAATGGAAGCTAAGAGGAGTTAAGCAATTTGCTGGAAATCACATACTTTAGAAGTAGGAACACTGAATTGCAACTCATATCTTCTGTTCCAGAATCTAAATGAAAAAGCCCATTATATGATCAAGTGACTAGAATGGTAGAGCAATTTTCTAGTATTGAGGCATTTGCAGGTGATTTAAAAAATTTGAGTAAGTAAATACTCATAAGAATGACATTAAAAAATACATTGATTTAAGAATCAATGCCAACATTTTTTTTAACCAACCTGGCCCATTTTTCCTAGTCATGCTCACATGTCCCAAAACCCTAAGGATGATTATGAGTCTGGCATAAAGGAGAGAAGATGTATTTTCTGTCAGACATGGTTTGAATTCTAACCTTTATTTATTAGTTGTATAACCTTGGACAAACTCTTTGTTTTACTTATTTGTAAATGGTAAAAATAATAGCAAACCCAACAGGATTTTTTTTTTTTTTAGGAATAAATGAATGAGATAGTGTTTGTCAAGTGCCTGTCATTCTAGGCACTAAACAAATGATGGCCATAGTAGTGCCAAGTGGGGCATTATTTCAACTTAGAACATCTTACACCTTATAGAAGGTAGATAGTTTTAAAGTGCATCATGGGAGATATGTGCTCGCTTAAGTGACTCAACTAAGCTATATTTTTCTGGATTTTCAATGCAATGGCTTTCTATCTGTATTTTTATTTAAAAATCTAGGATATGAGATGGAAAATTCATAGCCCTTTCTACAGTGTTTCTTTTGTTTCCATGGACACTTTAAGTCCACAGTTGGCCTTCTGTTTGATCCTAACATGTATAATTCCCTTTAAGTAGAAGTTGCAGCATGTTTTACAGACTCGAAGATGCTTTAGACAAAAACAATCTTCCTATGAAGTTTGTGACCACCTGAGATGTTAGTCTTATTTCCATATCCTGGTCTCTCTGAATGGCATAGCATGACACTAGCACTGGAGTGTCTTAAATAATGGCATTTTTGTCTCCTTCTCAGTAGAAATCTACAGCAAACATCCTTGGAGGTGGGAGTTCTAAAGTTTTTTCTTTTGTCAGATAGCTTAGATGCACACTGTGAGGGTATGGGAAGAAGATAGAATCTCCACGATCCCAGTCAGTTCTTCCTCCTGTCCTCCTTGGTCTATTCCCTCTCCAACCTCTCCTCCTCCATGCCTCACCCCCCCTCCACTGTTCACGATCTCTCTATTCCTTTTATAGCTACTTCTGCATTGGATAATATTTATTAAACAGCCCTGAGGACACCTTAGTGTGCTAGGCAGCTGGGCAGTTTCCAGGGGCAGTAGGGAACAGGTGCCTTTCCCATCTGTAGCACTCCTTTAAAAGTATAAAAGAAAAAGCACAAGTAACTTCAGAGATGATGTCTGCAGTGATGATTCCACAGCTAGCTTTGGCTAACATTTATCTAGCACTTACTTATGTGCTAGGCACAATGTGCTTTGCATAATCTCACACATTTCTTATGACAATCTCACTATGGACAAAATTATGTCCTCCTAAAGTTAATATGTTGAAGCACTCACCTCCAATACAATTGTATTTGGAGATGGGGCCTTTGTAGAAGCAATTAAGGTTAAATGAGGTTGTGAGAGCAGACCCCTGGTCTGATTGGATTAGTGCCTTTCTAAGAAGAGGTAGCAGAGAGCTCTCTCTCTCTCTGCCATGTTAAGGACACAGTGAAAAGGTGCAATTGGCAAGCCAGGAAGGGAATCCTTACTAGAAACAAGCCCTGCTGGACCTTGATTTTGGGCTCCCAGCTCTGGAACTGTGAAAAAATACATTTCTGCTGTTTAAACCACCCAGTGTATGGTATTTGGTTATGGCAGTCTGACCTAATACAAACCATAATTGTAACACCTTTTTACAGATGAGTAAACTGAAGCTAAGCTGTAGGTAAGGAATTCTGACCAAATTTTAATCCTTTTTATATTCTTTCTGTCCTTTCTAGCTCAGAGTGAAATTTGGGGGGCTGCTTTGTAATTGTTTTCTCTAGCCACATGTTTGCTTCCATTTCTCTCTTCTATTTTTTTCTCATCTTTTTAAAGAGTTATTCTCTATGCACTCAACACTCTTGATTTTCTGGTTTCTTCCAAAACTCTATCCCCCAGCCACACGAAGACAATTTCTTGTTGCCTGGTGTCCTTCCTCACCTCTTCACAATGTTTTCTGAGAGCCGTTTCCTCTCTTGACCTTGAGGGTTTCTCTCACTTATCAAGCATATCC
This sequence comes from Suricata suricatta, assembly GCF_006229205.1. Taxonomy (NCBI): domain Eukaryota; kingdom Metazoa; phylum Chordata; class Mammalia; order Carnivora; family Herpestidae; genus Suricata; species Suricata suricatta. The sequence continues at coordinate 80,303,761 of NC_043701.1, read as the reverse complement.
TTCCCCTTTTTCTATTACAATGTTGTTTCCTCGGTGTTTCCACTTGGATAAATATCTCCAGAAAGACATTATTTGCTTGACTTTTTCATTTTTGGTAAAGTTGTTGGTAATGTGGAGACAAAGAGTAATAAGAAAATAGGCAGATGATGTGTCATTTTTCTAAGTCAAGATTTAGTGATTCAACCTCTGCTTATAATCCACTTCTTAAAGAATTTAAAGATAGTTTATTTTGTGTTATTGTAAAAAAGGCATCCTACCTATTCCTTTCCTACTATTTTTTTTAAATGTTTTATATATTTTTGAGAGGGGGGGGCAGACAGCATGAGCAGGGGAGGGTCAGAGAGACACACACAGAATCTGAAGACAGGCTCTGGGCTCTGAGCTAGCTGTCAGCACAGAGCCTGACACGGGGCTTGAACCCATGAACTGTGAGATCTTGACCTGAGCTGAAGCCAGACTCTCAACTGACTGAGCCACTCAGGTGCCCCTCCCTTCCTACTTTAATTATGAAGTAGTCCTTTGAATTTTGAATTCTCCACCCATGGGGGTACAAATTCTCTGTAGCTTATTGAGCTGCCAATATGGAGAAGTGCAGTAATGTACAGCAGACATGTTTTTAGTCTTTCATACCCAGGGCCATTTTATTGTTTACATTACTCATCTCTCTCATGTAAGAGAAAAAATAAAGATATTTCCCAAAGATCTTTCATTTTCCCAACTTTGTGTCATCCTTATTCTCCCACTCCCTTACCTAAACTTGTAATAAATCATCAGGCCCTAGAGATATAACTTCTTAAATACAGTATCTCTTATACTCAGTCTTCTTGTCTCCAGCACCCCTGCCATTATTTCAGACCCTTTTATTGCTGCCTTGCCACATTCTCCTCTTGCTTGTAACCCTTCATGATTTCTTGGATAGAGGATAACATATATACATGGCAGGCCATATTCAGTCTTTCAGACTGAATTCTTAGTTCTTATCTGTGAATTCAATCTTTTCACCGACACTTTCTCCAGCCCTGTCCTTTGCCAGGAAATGTTGAACAAGGATTCATTCTGCATGCACTGCCAGCTAGATGGCAGACATTCTGCTAGACACTGGAAACATAATGGGGATCAAGACAGATACAGTCTTGTCCTCCTGGAATGTGCAGTCTATAAGAAACATAGATAAGTTTGCAGGAGGTAATGCAAGAGTATTTTAAGTTCTGTGATAGGGAAGGAACGGCACACAGTCAGGGAATATAGAAGTGACACCTAACTCAGACTTGGGGATATCAAAGGAGTCATTATATACAAGTTAAGACTGGAAGGTGGAGAAGGTGGTATTCAGATCCAAGGTTTAGTTAGGAGTTGAGGTCAAGGAATAACTGCTTCAGAGAGAACATCACTTGCAAAGGTGAAAAAGTACATGTTATTCATATTCAGAGAACAGAGAGGACTTTATTGTGGTGATTGCAGAAGTGGCTAAGGGAGTTGTGTTGGAAAATGAGGCTGGAGAGATAAATATCCCTAACAATCATGCTCTTCTAGGCTATTGCTCATGGTGCTCCTTTCACTTGAAAGGACCTGGCAGCTTCCCACTCAGCTTGACTATCTTCTCCTCTTTAAGGGGAAGAGCACTGGGTGTTATATGGAAAACAATTTGACAATAAAATATTATGGGAAAAAAAAACCAATAAAGGCAAGTGGATAGATTGAAAAAAAAAAGAATTAAATGAGACAATAAAGAAGAGAATGCCTGGCACAGTAAGTGTCAAAAAGACATCAGTTAGCACAGTTATAGCTAGACAGATAAATGTATGTATTATGTGCTTGGACTGATTTTTAGTTTTTCATTTGTTTTGTTTTGGAAATGTTGTAATTCCCGTTCACAGATGGTTTAGAAATTGAAATTCCAACAGAAGTTTTGAACAAAGATTAAAAGAAAGGATTCCTGACATAAAAAAGAAAAAAAAAACCCCGAAAACAGTGTTTCCTTATCTTGCTTGGTGATACACTTTTTATCTAACACATGCTTGGGTTTATCCCTCATATCACTAATCTGTCTCTCCTAGTAGAACATCAGTTCCCGGAGGGCAGAGATGATAATTTATTTATCCTCACATCCCCCTCTATATTTAGCATAGGACATACTATAAAGTGGATTCCCAATCAGGAACATCTGCTAATGTCACACTTTGGAAAAGATCCTATTTTTGCCATAGGTAATAGAACCTCCTGGTTCATTCAAAGGCTTGGGGTTGTGTAGGTGTATACCACCTTCTTTAACAGGCCCATTGCACATGGAGTTAGGAGCCTGCACAGCACAGTTATGTTTATTTGATTCTACAGATTGATATAAAAATCAGGAGTGGCTTATAGGAGGAGTGTGCTCAGGGCTTCAAATTCTTTGCTTTGAGGATTGAGATTTTTATGTGGTTTGGAATAAACAAACTTTAGTGGAGATGGCTATGTGTTAAGTGTATTCTCTATGGAGGGGCAAGTGTTGAAGCCCTGTTCTGGTCTCTCCTGGTATGTGATACCTGAATCCATCCTGGCCTCACTCCTGGTAGACCAACAGGATTGGATTAATAAAGTGTGTGAGGATAAGAGAAGAATCAAGATGTGGTAAGAGTGAGAGAGGAATCTCTGTAGGCCTGAGACCTTTGGGAAGTACCTCCTAAATGAACTTACTACTAATTTTTAACTGAGCATCCAAAAAGAATGGCTCTGAAGATTGGCCCTTTGAGCCATGACCGATAGATCTTTGCATAAGGGCCCAGACCTGACGTGCCAATCTTCGACTGTACCAGCTTCTAGCACATAGAGCTTCTAGAGTGGATTTCTAGGAACCAGCACCAAGTGCAACATAGATTGGTTAATGAAACCTTGGAGAAAGAAGGACTTCCTGTTCATTTAAGAAAGCAGAAAGCCAGGGGTGTTGCTGTTTGTTTCTCAAGGTGGTAAAACTCAGACTTAGGTTCCACAGTATTGCACATACGCAGAGGTGAGGGCCCAGATGGGTGAGGTACACACAGTGAGCTGAGAAAGCTCTAAAAACTAAATGAAATAAAACAAAACCCTTGGCATATGGCAACAGAACTCGGCAGAAAATGGCCAGTCTTCTGAGTATGTTGGACTTAATGAGAAACCCAGATGCTCTTTTTTTTTTATTCCTTTTCCCAGAGTGTATTTAAATATATTGAGTCCTCATGGTTGTCTTCCAAATATGCTCTTCTTTTTCCATAGGCCGACTGCTACCAATCCTTATGCTTTCTTCTTTCTGGACATCCAGGCTTCACTTAAAGTAGAAGAATTAGTGTAAAGCTTCATATTTCTACATGTGGGACTGAACTGTGCAACTGGAGTGGGATACTTTGTACATTATCCCCATCTGTTTCCTCTACCCAGTACTGACCAGGGTTTCAGTCATTGAGTGGCTGTGAGGACAGAGGAAGCAGCCATTTAGCGTCTTCATTCATGTTACAGTGGACTGTGCTTATTGGTGAATTACAGCTTTAAGTATTTCACTCATCAGTATTATGCATGAACCTCTCCATTCTCTGTTTGATTCTTTTAAGGTTAAGGTTGATCTTTCTAATGCTATTAATATGGTTATGGACCAACAAAAAGTTATGACAAATACAGAAATGACTTTTTCGTTCACTTTGATGGAAGGGGAGTGTGTGTGTGCTTGTGTGTGTATGTGTGTGTGGGGGCAGTGGCAAGGAATACTGGGGAGAGGATTTTTCCCCCAATATGCCTTCAAAGCAAGTCAATAGGAGAAGCTTTACATTCCTGAATATTATATTCCTGAATATTTTCTTCATTCTCATTGCTTTGCTAGTTGTATGAGTTATCTATTCCTGTGTAACAACTTGCCTTCCCTCCCCCCATTTAAAGGCTTTAAACAACAAAAATTTATAATCTCACAGTTTCTGTGAGTCACAGATCTGTATGTAGCTTAGAAGTTTCTCACAATGCTGCAATCATAGTACTGACTAGAGCTTTAGGCATTCTGAGTCTCGACTTGGGGAGAATCCACTTCTGAGCTCACTCACATGGCTCTTGGCATGGTCCTGATGGCTTTTGGCCAGAGTCACCTTCTTTGGAAGGGAAGTAACAGAATCCTGGGAGTGCTATCCTTTTTCCTGTAATCTCTTCATTAGAATCAAATCATTTAGTCCAGCCCACAATCAAGAGGAGAGGGTAACACTAGGGCATGCATATCAGGAGGTGGATCACTGGGGGCTCTTGCAGAGTCTTCCTATCACACTAATTTATTTGTTAATAAGGAAATATTTAATATAGGTCACTATATAAGAAAAAAAACAGCTCTGCTCCATGGACTAATTCAGAGAAGGAGGCAATGTGCCTTGTTCCTCAAAGTAGGATTTGAAATCTATCTGAGAAAAAAATATTTATAGTTCAAAAACAGCCTGCAATTCTATTGGTGAGAATGCAAACTAGTGCAGCCACTCTGGAAAACAGTGTGGAGGCTCCTCAAAAAATTAAAAATAGATCTACCTTATGACCCAGCAACAGAAACTACTAGGAATTTACCCAAGGGATGGATACAGGAGTGCTGATGCATGGGGGCACATGTACCCCAATGTTCATGGCAGTGCTTTCAACAATATCCACATCATGGAAAGAGCCTAAATGTCCATCAACTGACGAATGGATCAAGACAATGTGGTGTATATATATATATATATATATATATATATACACATATACATATATATATACATATACATATATATATATACACACACAATGGAATATTACATGGCAATGAGAAAGAATGAATCTGGCCATTTGTAGCAATGTGGATGGAACTGGAAGGTATTAGGCTGAGAGAAATAAGTCAGTTAGAGAAGGACAGATGTCATATGTTCTCACTCATATATGGATCTTGAGAAACTAACAGAAGGCCATGGGGGAAGGGAAGGGGGAAGAAAGTTACAAACAGAGAGGAAGGGAGGCAAACCACAAGAGACTCTTAAATACAGAAAACAAACTGAGGGTGGAAGGGGGGGTGGGGGAGAGGGGAAAATGGGTGATGGGCATTGAGGAGGGCATTGTTGGGATGAGCACCGGGTGTTGTATGTAAGCCAATTTGACAATAAATTGTATTCATAAAAATAAAAAGAATATCTTGCAATAACATGTCAGTGTCCATAAGTGCTCAGAGAGTAACAGAGGTGGGAGAACTCACTGCAGAGACAGTTTAGCGCTGTGTCTGACCTGAGAGAGAGATGGGTTCCCACTGAACTCAGCTGCTGCTGAGTGAGGCATATGAACAAATGACTACTGGAGGTCTATTTGGAACCAAACATGAACCAAATGAACAGCTTCATCTTTTTCTAAGATATTTTAGGACTCTCTCACAGACTTGCTCTAACAATTCTCTTCCATTCCATTCCTTCTCCCTACCCCTCCAGCCCCTCCATCATGGTTGGGAGCAAAGGAGAGAAAAGATGAGGAAAGCAGGCTTGCAGTTTTTTACAGAGTGACGTTTTTCTGATTTTGTTTCTGGAAATTTTCTGAGATGACTTACTGTGGAGTTCCTGTGTGTTTTACTGTTTGCAACTGCCAAGTAAATAGTGATTAGAATCACATTTTATTTTTGTTTATTTTGGTTTTAAAAAATCTAGTCCAGGGCTAGCCTCTCATTTTGTCAATGAGAAAAACCAAGTCCAGAGAAGTTCAATGACTTGTTCACGTTCTCTAGCTTCCATCCAACTGCTCTGTTCATGACATCCCAATGTCTGCTACCTAAGGTGGATTTTTTATCCATCACATTAAATGTCACTGAAAGTCCAGTGACAAGGTTGTCCTTACCTCATATGTGAGCTGCTGAGTCAGCTTTGAAGGTGACACTTCTATTTGCTCATACCAAATAGTATTAGCACAGTTTTTTTTGAAAACATTGTACATACTAAATACCATTCATTTCAATGAGATGTAGGACTTCTCTTTCAATGGAATACTCAAAAAAGAAAATTGAGTACATTTTAGTAATATCTGCTTCCCAGACACAAGGGAGCATTAGAATTATATAAAATTGAAATAATATTTATATATGAGATTCAAAGAAAACCAGTTTGCTTTTAGTAATGATACAAGTTCACAGAGACAATCTAACATGTTAACACTCTGTTAAGCAGTTGTGAGTTCCTGATAAGTTTTATACACCCAAATGCCATGCTAGGGGGGAAAATGTTAAACTTTTTAATTGGAGATTTCAGAAATAAAGTCTTTAATAAATTTGGATTTTAAGTTTTCATTTACATGTGGGTGTAAGACAATAATTTTCTTATCTCAAGTTTTCAACTTTTTGTGTATTTTCTAGGAGATGTCTTCCAGACATGGAGAGGAAATGAAATAGCATCACCTCTTAACTATTTCTTTATCTCCTCTGCACTTTCTTTCTCTCCTCCTTAATTTTAAGAATTTATAGTGCTATCCTGAACTTTCATAAACTGTAATATTCTTGCAGAAAATGATAACAGCCATGTTAGATGCTGTGATTTTTTTTTAATAAAAGTGATATACCATCTCTCCCTAACAGAAATCCCAAACCCAAAATTAAAATGCAGTTAAGTATTACAGATGATGTTGATATCAGTGTCATTATTTTGTGAAGACTAAATATTTTTGGAAGAGTAATGGTGGGTTCAATTTGCTGTGACAGAGTGATCTCTGGTGAAACTGTCAAGCAAAACTGATAACTTTAAATTAAATAAAGACTGTAGCTGTAGTTGTGCTGACTTATGAAACAGCAAAACCCTTTATAAGGACTTGTTAAGTATCAGGAAAGACTCTAAGCGTTTCTACAACCATGACAATGTGGGACGTTTTCAGTAGTATTGTCTTACTGCACCCCCCAGACTTTCTTCTCCTTTTCCCAGAAGAGGAAGCCTGACATCAGAAAGACAACATGACTTATTCACAGTCACATAGTTGCTAATGTTGGATACTAGGTTTCCTGAGTCCAAGGTTAGTACTTTGATACTTCTAAGAATGTGATGGTGGTATCAATATGCAAGAAATGCACAACAAACACTCCTCCATGAACACACAGGTGAACAAACATAAACACAGACTAAGTGATGTGTTTTTTCCATGCCCAAGCTCTTCCAGACCACTTGCCATCCCTTCTTCTTTTACTATTTTCCCATTCTGTGACTTTGCTTTCTTTTTTCTTTAGATTGGACTCTCTTTTATCTTCTCTGCCTACTGAGATTCTAAGCATTGTTTATGGTCCATCTCAGATATCATTCTTTAGCTGGGTCGTCTTTCTTGATTTCAGTGGAGAGTTTCTTTTCTTCACCTTGACCCCTCTAGACCATGTCATTTATGTATGACTTTGGATGCTTTCTCATATGGTGCCTTGTGTTAGAGTAACTCATGTTCATACTTGTCCCTGCTCAGGAGGGTCAGCTTCATAAGACCAGAGAACATGGTTTATTTTTTCTGGGCCTTCCAGTGGCTTACACATAGAAAGGGATAGGTATGTAAGAGATGAACTGAAATATTTATATTAGCAGTTTATGCCAATTAGTATCCAGGAGATGAAGAGATTACCTTCATGAGCCTGAGCAGTCAGGTTCTAAACTCCCTTAAATGACCAGATGGTAATTACAGGGCAGAAGGGGAATGGTGGATACTAGAAGGAGAGCCACATATGAAGGCAATGGTAGTAACAGAGCGGTAAGAAGGGGAACCTGAGAATCCCCTTAGAAGTACTCATCCTACAGTGGCTGCCTGCTCTACTCTGTATCTTTGCTGGAACAATGAAAGCTCCATGAGCTCACGCCCTGCTCTCTCCTCAGTGCCCAGCATGGTGCAGGGGTAGAAGAGGTGCTTACAAACATTTGTTGAGGAGTGACTAATGCATGGCAGCTGAGATTCTCACAATAAGAGTAGAAAAGGGGAACACATGTCATGTACAGACTGTTTATTCACTGATGATGGTCTGTGCATAAAGTGTTTTGATTTCTTTGTGTGTATTTTGGATATTTAGATGGCTTATGCCTTTTGTAAATTTTGTTTTCTCCCTCCTTCCATATGCCTCTCTGTTTTTAGTTACCTTTCTACACTGCCAAAACAAAATAAATCCAACAGCTGCCTCCACTTGAATTTCCTTTAGTATTGTTTTACGGTTTCCCATCTTTAAATATATCCCAAGTAAGTTTTTTTGTGGGGGAGGTAAGAATTCGCAGAGAAAGCAGACAAGTCAGTCTATCTTGTCTTAGCACAAAATTTTACTCTCAAAAGTCTAGCAGTGGAACTAACTTACCTCTATTTATTTTTCCCCCAAAGATTATTTGCACATTAAATATATTCTTCAACAGTATTCTAATAACTCATTATTTTCTCAGTTTAAAAGAAAATCAATGGGAGGATTTTCCTTCCAGGAATAGATATTAATAAGACTCATCTCAATTTTTTTTAAAGAAGAGATTCCTAAATGTAGGTGGGAAGTTTTATTTAAAATATTCTAGATGTGAGGGATTTAAATATATTTAAAGAGCGCTAATTTAAACAATTTAATATGTACTCTCTCTAGGGAAATGAAACTTCAGCATATGTGACTTTCATTAGTGGGTTTACCACAGAGATATAAGCCAAAACACTTAATAGGGAAAGCTTAATGACTAATTAATTGATCCTTAAATTGTTTGCTAATGGGTATTACATACTCATAAAACATATCTTTTGTCTATTTTCTGAAGTGCTCTCTTAGGGAAAAGGCAAGACGTTACTTAGAAGAAATCACACCTTGTCAGTGGGTGGTAAGGCGGCCAGGGTCTTATCCCTGAATATCCTAGAGTGTGTGTCTTCATCTTCTCAGATAATGAAAGGTGAAGAAAACCATCATTAGATATCAAACTAAAAAATTATTTCATGTAGGAACTCAGAATGAGGTCATCTTTGATACAATAACTATAATAATAAAAACCAAGCTAATGTATATGTACAAGGAAATGAGTTAAATCATAAGAAGGCAACCCTATGGTATCTTGTTGACTATATTTTTATCTGGAAAAATCAAAGTTTCCTAATACTTAGAATCACACAGAAAAAAACATAATCACAAAGTGAGTCTAAAATTTGGTAAGGTTTGAATTATTGTTTCATTACATTCTTGTCAGTTTTTTTTAAAAAGCACACACTTAAGTACAGTTACATACAATTCATATATGACACACAGTTTTTCTATTTGTTTAGCTTAAGAAAAATGTTTTGAACACCACTTGTGCCGAATATATACTGACAGTTCCCAAATTTTCTGGCCTGGACTTCCTCCTGTACTCCAGACTTGTATGTCCACCAGCACACTTAGCACATTCACTTGATGGGTAACAGATACATAAACTTTATCTTTCCCAAAGGGGACTCCTGATCTTCCTCACCCCTCCCCCTGGGCCCCTCACAGCCTTCCTCCCCTCTGTTAATGACAACTTCATCTGTCTAGGTGCTCAGGCCAGAAACGGGAGTTACACTTGCCCTTGCCTCTTCCCTTATGTTCTGTCTGCCAAGTTTCAGAATACATACGGAATCTGGCCATTTCTCACCACCTCCTTCTACCAGTCAGGTCTGAGTCTCTGCCATTTCTTGCCTGAATTTACTGAAAGACCATCTGAGTGGTCCCTTCCCTGCAATCTTTGTCTCCTGCAGTCTATTCTGAATAAAGCCACCGGGCTGATCCTTTATACGTAGAGATATAGCATACCACTCTTCTGCTCAAAAATCTCAAGTAGCTCTTCCTTTCAATCAGAGTAAGTGCAAAGATCCTTAAAATGGCTGTCAAAGCTCCCCATTATCTGGCCTTTTAATACGTCCCTGACCTTATTCCCAAATGTTCTCTACCTCAGTCACACGGCTTCAGCCACACAGGCTTACTTCCTGTTCCTGGAAAATGCCTCCACCTAAAAAAGTCTTTCTTCCATCCCCACACAGCCCTCTCCCTCTCCTTCAAATCCCTCCTCAAGTGGCATCTTCTTACAGTGGCCTTTCCTGATGCCTTCGAATATTGCCATCTCTGCCCACAGTGGAAAGGTCACATCTCGCATCTGCATCCATAGGTTCTGTTCGTGTTCTGAGCAACGTGCTTATTCTCTCAGGTCTCACTTTTCCCAGTATAAATTAAGGGTTTTGGCAAAATGTTCCATAAAGCCCTTTGACCTCTAAAATTATTTAAATTCTATGATGCCAATTTGGCCCTGATAAATTAGCGATACTTGGGTTTGAAAGTCTATTAGTGGTGAAGGAGAAAGACCCCATTTTCCTAGAAGGCCAGCTCTTGTGGGAAATATTAAAACATAACCCATGCTGCTTGCTAGACAACTGTTACACTTCTGAAAGAAGCCTTATTTAAAAGCCTGTTTGTTTTTGCTGGTCCCAATTTGCTTTGACTTCATAAACAGTTGGGAGGCCTAAGAAAAGGAAATTGAATTCTCTGGGCCTTAGTCTCCTCATCTGTAAAATGAGGGTATTGTGCCAGATGATCTCCAACTTCTCCATTGGATTTGGAACTCTCTCTTTCCAGGAGGAAATCACACATTTCCCCTCATTGTCACAGCTCTTCATCTAGTTGTAGAAAACATTCATCTGCAAGTTAGTGACTAGAGACATAACTTCGTTGGCTTTGTGTAGCATGGCGCCATTCCCACTGAGTATAATTGTAGGCATTTCTTATTATAGTTTGGTTTGTATGCCTCGCTGTCCTACAGACGCTTTGGCATTTAGATTAGAGTGAGTGTGACTCCAGGACACATTCTTTACATATATTTTCAGTGTTAGATAATTATGCAGAAAGACAAAGCAGAAGGCATAAACACAGCAGCTGTTTTGTCCCCAAGTATTGGAAAACTTCTTGTTAGAACTGAGAGTTTTGTTAGGCTTGACTATAATGGTCAGAAGATCACAGCTATTAATGGCATTGCTCAAAAAGTTTCTGGAGGAAAGGTTCTCTTTTAGTCCATGTGCTTACTACTTTCAACTCTGAGAAGATCAGGTTTATGTTTTCCTGCATCAAGGATACTAGTGAATAATAACCAACTTAAATTATCAAGTTAGTGAGTCATTTTTCTCTTTGTGACCTCTATTTAAACAGAATTATTAAACTATAGCCTTAATCAGTAAAGACTATTTCTATATGGAATTGAGGCAAGTGATTTTTAAAAAAATGTTTAAAGTTTATTTATTGAGAGAGAGAGAGAGAGAGAGAGATTGAGAGAGAGAGCAAGCACCCCAGTGGGGTAGGGGCAGAGAGAGGGAGAGAAAATTCCAAGCAGGCTCCATGCTGTAAGCCCAATATAGGGCTCACACTCATGAACCATGAGATCATGCTTTAAGCTGAGATCAGGAGTTGGATGCTTAACTGACTGAGCCATAAAGGTGCCCCAAGGCAAATGATTATTTATAAACACTTTCTAGATGTTTAACTACTTATAACTTCTAGGGTGTGATTATAGGACTAACCAGAAAGGGAATTTTCTGGTTTTATTCTTCCTCCATGGAACTAGAGACAAAGAAGCGAATGGTAGTTGAAAAGTACAAAAGAAATCAAAAGCTGATGTAATTTTGGTATGTGCGGCATATTGTTTTGAAATGTACTTTTATGTGGTTTTCAAAATGTTTTTGAGGTGCTATCCAACAAATTCTCACAAAGCTCCTTTGAGATTAAAAAACAAATAGTATTGAGATGAGTATTCTCCACAACGCAGAGCCTAGAAAATGGAGGAAGAAGTTTCTAGACTCAATCATGCAACATTTTAGTTCTTATTGAGTCATGTGTCCGTCCTTCCTTCCTTCCTTCCTTCCTTCCTTCCTTTATTAATTATATACTGTTCCAAGTTAGGCTTTGTTAAGGATTTGGGAATGTGATTGTCTTGTTACTGGAAATCTGTCAGGAACAATGCACTAAAATGCCCAAGGATAAACCAGAGTCTTTAGTAAATGGGTACCTATTCTAGCTCTTTTTCCATTTTGTAGGAAGGATGTTTTGTGGAACTGTGAACTTAATTGAAATCGTATGTCACTAACTCTTCGTGTTTCCAGGCAGATGGACTTGCATCAGCTGCAGAACAGCAACTTGACACTTATGATGTTTTTCTTTTTATTACTGGAGAGGTTTTTAAGAAGACTAAAAATTCATGAGTAGTTGGAGGGTCTGAGAAACATTTTCAGTTATAAATTTCTGGGATTTTGTATTCCACTGTAGCCAGAATTTCATTTTATTTCTTTTAAAATGATATCTTCCTTCTAAAATATTTCCCCTCAAAACATATAAATACATAGTCCAAAGATAATGGGGAGTTTTCCTCATTTCTGACCAATCATTCTACATCATATTCTCCTTCCCTTCTCCCACTTAGAATGGGTCCTACCTAGAAACCGGAGGTATTGCATCTTGGTTGGCCAGAGCAAGCTGCTCTGTTCTTGGTGGTCCCCTTTCCTCAGGGACTGCACACTGCTTCTCTACTGTGTATCTCCTGGTTCTTGCTGCAAAGGGGCAGACCTTCTAGAAAAGTGGCAATAGCCTTTCTGAAAGGATTTACTAACCTTTAATTTAACCACACCAAAGCAAGTTGGTGGGGGAGAAAAAAAAAGTCCAATCCTTGAATACGTCCAATAAGGTTTGGTTGCCATCATTAAGAAGAAAAAAATGTTTTCTAAGCACAGCTATGTAAATGGACTAATGGGAAATGAGAAACTTACTCATTTGGAAGGAACAAAGAGATGAAGGAATGAAAGAAGTTAGGAAAGAAGAGAGGGAGGAAGGGAGGAGGGATAGGAGGAAGGGAGGAAATAAATGAGGAAAGAAAGAAAACTAAAAAGTGGAATGAGAGAGAAAAAGAAAGGGAGAGAAGGTGACGTGGCTGTTAGTGACGTTAGTTTCAGAAACCAGCTGGAATATTGTGTGTCTCTTAGCTTCTGCATAATGAATAAAGGTTTCCCAAATGATATAGTTTTGGTTCCAAGAGGGAGGAGGCCACGTTAGCACACTCATTCCTTCAGAACCACCATCTCACTGCTGGTTTTCCCTATTGACCAAAGGGAAAGGCGGGTGGAGATGCCTTTAATTATTAACCTTTAAAATATCCTCTTTATTATTTGTGGTCATGGCAAAAAGCAAAACTTATGTTCATAGATAATCTCAATCCTTATTTTAGTCCTTATTTTCAGCCTCTCCCTACTAAGTGTTTTAGCTGAAACAAACTTAGAATTTAAAGGGAGCGGAAGCAAAAGAATTCAGGTCCTGTGTGATACCCATTCCTGGTGAATCCAGAGAGAAATCCCTCAGAATGCCCTCTACCTACATCTAGGGCACCCCTTACTGGCTATATCAGAGGAGGATAATGTCCCAGATCATTGTATCTCATTTCAGTCATTCCAAGGAGGCAAAATGAAGTGTATCCCTTTATTATATTCCATAATCATCTGTGAGCATTTTACACAAAATTAATGAGGGCTCTTCAATCAAATTTAAAATATCTTCTTAAGTGGTTAGGAGTAGTAAACGTTGAGAAAGCTGACACACTGTTCTGAACTTTTATTTGGGTCCTCTCATGCCTAATTGTTTAACGAATTAATTTTGAAATCTGTATGCATCACATTTTTCATGTGTGAAACTTACGGTGTGAATCTGAATCACGACAATAGTAACATGTATTGATTTCCTTGGATCAGCCATACTAAAAGTAAGGAATTGTAAGTCTCACCAAATGGTGGGAGAAGAAAAAATTTCTCTTGGCATTTCTTTTTTAGTGGTGAGACAGAATACTGACTTTTAGTCAATAGTATTAGTATTGTTGGAATATTATAAGCAGTGTTTAGCATTGTCCTAATATTTATTAGGCATCCATTGTCTGTTTAATGGGTGAATGCCAATATGCATGTAACAAATATAAAATCAAATGAATGCATGAGCATAATTTGCCTGCTAGATGTCCGTGTTGAAAACAGTAAGAAGAAAACCAAGGTGGCTTATTCTTTCTCTTAGAAATTCAAGCTGATGTGGCTGAAATTATTATTTTGACACATAATGGATAAGAAGTCCCCCCACTTCAGGTAATTAGGTAAATGGCTATCTTTGGTGGTTTTTTTTTTTTTTTTTTGGTCACTTATGTGTAGACTAGAAAAAATACAGAGCTAGCTCAACATTTAGGTTTTGGAACTATTTAGTTTTTGTATTTTTAGAAAGATACACCTAGGGATGCTACATTTAATGATATAACACAAACAGCCAGACAAACATTTAAATATATAAATAAATATATATTAAATATATATATATGTTGAAATGAGCACATTCTGGGGATTATATTAAGGAGATAATTGAAAGCGAATGCTGTGTCCTCATGGTACCAAAAATATTAGTGTTTAATAAAATGCTGTGGTACATCACTTAGGTTTTTCTTTGCTAAAAAGGAAGTATTGACCTGACTACAATTTTTTTATGAGGGCATTTCAGAGTCAAATGTCACAATGTACCATCCTACTGGGGAAATGAGTTAAGTGTGATAAAATGATGGTAAACATTCTATTCTTTCTGTGTGGTAAATTTCTAGTGCTATTATATATAATAAAAGTCATTATTAAATGTAGCTCTATTTACTAATTCTAGAAGATAAAAATAAAGTAGCATTTTCTGGAAAATTATCATTTATCTCAATTGGAATGAATAGCTAGACAATGGACCATAATGGGAAGGGCCAGGCAAATCTATGGATCAAAACAAAGTCTATGTCCAGGAGCTTTTCTTCTGTGAATAATGAGCATGTAAAGATGATTCTGAACAAGAAAATCTCTTTAGGGGAATGGACCCAACTAAATTGAGTACAGTGATGTAAGTTGTTCCAGATTTTGTGATCTGTCATTTCAACCCAGCCAGTAACGGAACAAATGATGAAAGAAAAGTCCAGTGGGCATGAATTTATCCAAAGTCCGAGAATCAAAGGAACTTTTAGGAAACCAAAGAGGGATGCTACCACTTAGATTCAAATATGAAGGAAAACAAAGGATGGATGATTAGGGTCAGGGTAGGTGTACAGAGCCTCAGATGAGACAAAAAGCAGGTAAAAAGATTAAAGTTATGAGTGACTCAATTCTGAGATAGACTACCATAATATATAACTTTACTGCTTTTGCAAATCTTTTACCAAGCATAGTAATCTTTTATGGAGTATACCCTTTAATACCACAAGTTTGAACTACACAGGTCCACTTATGCATGGGTTTTTTTTCTTCAATTACAGTACAGTGCTGTAAATGAATTTTCCCTTTCTTATTATTTTCTTAATAACATTTTTCTTTTTCTACCTTACTTGATTGTAAGAATACAATATATATTATATACATATCATACACATAATAAACAAAATATGTGCTAACCAATTGTTCATGTTATTGGTAAGGCTTCCTGTCAACAGCAAGCCATGAGTTAAGCTTTTGGGAATCAAAAGTTATACTTGGATTTTTGATTGCATGGGGGGTTGGCGCTCCTAACTCTCATGTTGTTCTAGGGTCAACTGTACAGTTAATAAATCTTTTTTTTTTTTTTTTTAGTTTAGGTGAATTTCAGTAGCGTTTTTGTCATTTGCAACAAAAAGAGCTTTAAGATTGTTTAAAATGTTCATTTATTCTTTAGAGGCACAGAGACAGAGACAGAGCACGAGCAGGGGAGGAGCAGAGAAAGAGGGAGACACAGAATCGGAAGCAGGCTCCAGGCTCCAAGCTGTCAGCACAGAGCCCCATGCAGGGCTCTAACTGACACACCTGGGAGATCACAACCTGAGCCGAAATTGCACGTCCAACCGACTGAGCCGCCCAGATGCCCCAAGATCTGACTAATATTAAACAGACACAGCCTCTGCCAAAACAGTCTGCTAGGGCGGGGTGGGGTGGTGATGTAGGTAGGCAATGCCAAGGAGGTGACCTCGGTGCTGGCACTGAGAACTGCAGGTGATGGGGAGTCACAGAAAAGGAAGTTGCCCATGCCAGGGAAGCCGTCCTACAGGAAGTGTCATTTAAGCTGAAACTAAGGCATCTATAGGTGATGGGTGAGAGTGAAGGAAGTGCTGCAGGCTGATCGTACCCCATGCTGGAAGTTTCCGAGGCCAAAGGATGCAAAAAATATTTGAAAAAAATGCAAAACATATTTGAAAAAATGTAAGTAGTTCTGTCTGTCTAGAAGGTAGTCAGCAAGGAGGGAGGTTAAGAGAAGATTCTGGTGAGGTAAGTGAATGGCAGATCCTGAGGGTCTTTCTAAACTCTGTCAAGGATTTTGAACATTAATCCAAGGAAAATGGGCATATGACCACTGTTTATTCATTCACTTATTTGATTACTGAAATATACGATGACTCTGATTTCTTGGTGCTTTGGCTTTTTGATTTAACGTTAGTGAAATGGGCTCAGGTGACTCCTTCAGGGAATATGAAAATGTTGGGAGTATTTTACATTAATGACTTATGCTCTTTGTTCCCTCATTTTTAGTTTTTGTTGACTATTTCAGTTTACAAACGCAATATTAAGCTTTCAAGTCCTATATTCGGGTCATGTGGAAAAATAATAACATGAATTTCTATACACAATGGCCCCTAATCACACTAGAGAGGTATGTGGCCTAGTTTAGGTTAAAAAGTATCCACCCAATTGTTCAGTCCATTATTCTGACTCTGCAAGAACCTAGAGATTCATCAGCAGTATTGGCAGAGGTAATTGGTAAATATGGCATATTGTGATCTTTGTCAGATGAACATAGTAACATGTGCAGAATTCACATAGGTAACATGGGAGTTCAACTTGTTTTTTATTTTTAATCTGTATACACTGGAGCAAAGGACGTAAGGTTAGTGAATTAATCAGCAGCGAGGGTGAAATTACAGGGACTAAGGACTTGTACTTAACAAAAATCTCTTTATTGCCTCCTTTGTCTAATGGCAGTAACGCTGAGAAGTGGATTGGTTGCCATCACCCCTCAGCACAAGGGCTGCTCAGCGCCTGATTACTTGAAGGCCAGTCCTGCTACTCAGCTCCATTGCAGGAACTCATCCACTGAAGTAAATAATGGTGACAACGCTGCTATTAATCTAAAGATTGCGTTGGCAGTTTTTGTTATTAAAAAGGGTGAGGCGGCTTTGAGGACTAGAAGGGACCCAGGAAGGACTCAGTGAATTTTAAATAACCACCGATGTTGCTTTTTAGGCTTTTCAGAAAAACAATATTGCTATCTTTTACCTATAAAAAGTATTTCAGAATATAATTGTCTCTCTTGTCAAGAGATGTGTTACTTCTTCATTTATTTACTTACTCACTAATTCAACAATGATCTACACAGTGCCTACCATGTATTATGCAATAAGGCAAATGTGATTCTACAACTTTCAGGGACCTTATAATCTAGTAAGAAAGAAGGGAAATAAAAGAATATAAGATGAATGATGCAAACTATAATAATAAGCAGAATATATGCAGCCACAGGAGCCCATTATGGAGATTTCTCACCTGGACTGGGGGTTGGGGAAGGCTTGATAGAGGAAGTAAGGTTTAGATTGTATTAAGCAAAAATAAGAGTCTACAAGGGACGTCAAGTTTGAGGTGGGGCAGAGAAAAGGGAACAAGAGAGAATTTTCTAGGCAGAGGAACAGCATGTGTGAAGGCTGGAAGGCAAAAGGCTTCAAGCTACATTCCAGGATCTTGATGGCCTGGGGCACCATGCTAAGGATGGACTTTCTACAGAAGGTAACATTCTTTTTTTTTTTTTTTTAATGAGAATTATGGTTCTTTTTAAAAAATGTTTATTAATTTTTGAGAGAGAGAGAGAGAGAGAGAGAGAATGAGCGGGGGAGGGACAGAGAGAGAGGGAAACAGAACTCAAAGCAGGCTCCAGGCTCTGCATTCAGCACAGAGCCCGATGTAGGGCTCGAACTCATGAACTGTGAGATCATGACGTGAGCCAAAGTGGGATGCTTAGCCAACTGAGTCACCCAAGTGTCCCCAATAAATAACATTCTTATGTTTGTTTGTTTTCTGGGTCATATATCATCCACATCACAAAAATCGTGCAATCTAGTTATGCTCCTTTTCATGCTTTTTGGTGATGGGATTCCTCCAGTGGTCTGGGCTTGGGTTCCCATGTGACTTGAAAGAGGGATGTGGGCAAAGCTCTCCCTGGAACTCTGGGAGGGTTACGGTTCCAGGGTGATAAGGCCTCAGTGGAGAAGAGGTAGTGATTGACAGTACAAGCTCTGACATAACAAAATACTAGAAATTCAATTTTTCTCCTTCCAAAATGTAAGGCTTTGGGAAAGTTAACACAAATTTGCAATTTCTTTCTCACATACACTTTACATGGAAACTGTAATAAAAATATCTTCCTTATAGGTTTGTTATGCTGATTCAAGGAATTAGGGAGAGGAACACCTAGGTACACCAAATAAATGTTAATTGTTCTTGTTGTCTTTGTTGTTATTATTCCTATCTCATTCGACTCCAAGGGGTAGAGGAAGCCAATTTATTCATTGTTACTGAGAACAGCCATCACTTCTTATTCTCTATTTTTTAGATTGATTTCAGAATCATGGTACCTTGATCGCAGACTTTACCATCCCAGACATGGGTGGCCCATAAGCTGCCAGATGTATAGCTTGGATTAAAACCCCCTGGTGTGTCTTTGTCACTAATTTGGGAGAATATTTGAAAGATGGAGACTCCAAATCTAATTAACATCTGGCAAAGTGTCTATGTTTCTAACAGCACAAGACTGGAATATGGCTTTCTCCCCAATTGTGAGAGAAGAGGGGAGGCATGTCACCAAAGCTCTTTAGTGACAGTCACAATGGCATCTGCTTTTTGGACCTGGACCCTGCGCTCTCAGAACTGGGATTTGATGCATTATATATTTTTTTCTTCTTGAGGGAGAATAGTGAAAGAAGACCTAAGCATACCATAATCATGAAGTACTGATTGTTTAAAAGGCAGAAAGATCATGAAGATACAGGAAGGGAAAAGCACATGCTAGAATCACTAATTCTGAGCCCCAGTGGAAGATGAATAGGCTCTTATTTATACATACTGGTCTCAACACTGAGGCTACTTAAGATAAGAGGGAGAAAGGCCCACATTTCAAATTACCAGGCATCTGTAGCTAATGACTGTATTCAGTTAGAGTGCATATGGCAGGTGAATGCTCCCCTCTCAGACTTGTTCCTGCTATTATCCAGATAGCTACTCTTGTTTTCCTTTTGCTTTTTTTCCTGCTAAAATCACAGAGCTGAGCAAAGTAGTAGCAAGCCATCGGGGCTGGCTAATCAAATCTGAGAGACTAGGGCTCCAATCTCAGTTCATCATATGACTTAAGAGGCCCTCATTTAGACAGGATCTGAAAAGTCCCTTCTAAAGCCTTTACAAAGTGAGAATAATCTTCATTAAGTGCTACAGATTTCATGGAAAAAATGGATTAGGGGCTTGTCACAGGAAAGATAATTAATGTACTGGAGAGTAGTATAGGCAATAGAAAGAAAAATTTCTCCATGAAAAGAAAAGAAAAAAATTTACAACAGCTAGGGTGGATAATGATTAAATGTTAAGAAGCAGTTCCTGCTGGCTTGATTTTTATAGTATAATTAAGAGAGAGAGAGAGAGAGAGAGAGAGAGAGAGAGAGAGAGAGAGATGGGAAGAGACACATACACATACACACAAAGAAAATAACTCACCAAAATATGATGTCAGGATTAAAAGGTGCATTAAAGGTTTTGTGTTATTGGATTGATATTTATTTATCTCTCCTGGATCTAAAGAGATTATATCTTTTGCTGTGTTAAAGTCCTCTAAAACATTTTGCTAAGTTGCCTTTCAATATATTCTTGGTCAAAATATTGTTATGGGTTGGCAAATTATTTTGAAGTTATCTTCTAAGTTATTTTACAGCTAAAGAAGTCTTGGCAAATTTTTTTCTCTACTGTTTAATTCAGTTATCTTGCTGCTCATAGTTCTTGCTGAAATTGATGTTATTTCAGGCCCTGAAGCAAATGGTCCTTTGCCCCTTTTCTAATTTCCTCCTTTCCAGACAGCAGGACTTGGCTTTTTATCAAGGAATCAAATGCCCACCCAATGGGCCTGCTGGGACTTTTTCCAACTAAAACACATTTCTTTCCTGCGAATGTGTAATCATTTGCAAGTGAGTACACAGCCTAAAACCTGTTGATAGGAAATGTTGGAAGAGCCAGTTCTTTTTCTGTGGTGCTAGATGCATCTTAGACACAAACAACTAATAATCATGACTTGTTATTTATTTATTTAATTATGATTGCCATAAAAATTAGAAAATGAGAGAAAAGAAGACATCATCTATTTCTTAAGTAGGGTGTCATGTGGTGTCTATACTTGAGTGGGATTGTACTGAATTCAGGATCAAATCCTAAGGTTTGCATTCCAATTGCATTCTATCCAATTGAAATATAGGCCGCCTGACTCTGATGCTTCTGGCTCCATGTTAGGCACACACACACAAATCTAAAAATAGACTGCCTTATGGTTTTCTAGAGGAGACAGACACAAATAACTTCAATAAAATGAAACGGTGATAATATAGGATGAGCAAAACGCAATGGTGTACTGGGAAGATGCTCTCAACACTGCCGGCGGGGGGGCCGGGGGAAGGTGTGTATCCGTTCAGATTTCATGGAGAAGGTGACCTTGGAGCTGGCCCTTGAAAAATTAAGTAGGGGTCACCTGGCAGAGAAGTAGGAAAGGACATTTTGCTGCCATTTGAATGATCTTGTGAAACACAAATGTGATCATGACATTCTTTTGCTCCCCAAATTCTAATGAATCTACATTATTTAAATTTTAAAAAACCCAAATACTTATAATCTATTACTTTAAGTCTTTTACAAACATGTGCCTGTCAATGTGAAGTTTTTCTAGTGTCCTTGAGGGCAGTTTCTATGCACAGAAAGGACCACTTGTGATTCTTTTGGATTTTCAATTAATATTTGACGTATTATAGATCCAACTTAATTTTTCCTCAATCTTTTACATTCAACTTAGGAATCTTATTATTCTATTAATAATGTAGCATATTTCAGCAACCACTTTCAAGGGGATCTTTAAACCTAATTAATTAAAATTGTTTAAACATTTTAAATTAAATTTATAAATTTAAAATACTTGATTTTTAAAAGCCCCTAAGCTGTCTGATTAATAAGTAAGATCATTCTAGGTACTTAAGGAAATTTTAAGAAATGTAATTATTTAACTTTAAAATATGATGAAATTTAAGTTCTTTTAAAGTGCCTTGGTACTATTTATAAATGATAAAATTCTCTTATGCCTTTGAAGTTAAAATAAAAAGTTTAATAAATTAGCTAATCTTACAATTTAAATGGGAATCACAGAATTAATGCATTGGACACTTTACTGTGCCAAATTCTCTTATGTATTAAAATATAAAAATACCAAGTATACACAGATTGTGTTTACATATTACTCTCAAAGTAATACTATAGGCTTAGTTTGCTTCATCACTTATCTATTTATTTCTCATTCCCTAGGGTTATATGACACTTACCCATTGTAGCAGAGACTGCTAGCTGCTATATAGTTTCTAGTCTCTCATTCTTACTTAGTAACAGGATCTTGGTTTTATTTAGGGCAGCAGTAGGCCAGAGAAATTACATTTTCCAACCTGATATGCTTCTAAGCGTGGCCATGAGACCAATATCTGGCCAATGAAGTGAGTGTTGCATGTGACTTCTCTAAGAGCCGTTTAAAGAAAAATGGTTTATCTGGGAATAGAGTCCTTTTTACTTTTTTTGCCTTTCTTTTCTCTTCCTGCTGCCATCTTGAACTACAAGGTGACTCTGAAGACCAAAACAGAAGGACTCTGGGCAATTGTATTAGTTTGCCAGGGTTGCTATAACAAAATATCACAGATGGATGGCTTAAACCACAGGAATTTATTGTCTTACAGTTCTAGAGGGTAGAACAAGTTCAAGGTCAAGGTGGCAATAGGTTTAGTTTCTTCTGAGGCCTCTCTTCTTTGCTTGGAGATGACAGGCCTCTCCCTGTGTATTCACATGGTTATCCTTGGTTATCCTTGGTTGTTTGTCATCCGACCTCCTCTTATTATAAGGACATACTGAATTAAAGCCCATCCATATGATCTTATTTTACCTTAATTTCCTCCTTAAAGGCCCTGTCTCCCAATACAGTCACAGTCTGAGTTACTGGGGGTTAGGACTTTAATATGTGAAGTTTGGATGATCACAATTCAGCCTATTTGCTACAGTAGCTATGGGCTGAATGGCTGTGTCTTTCAAAATTCATATGTTGAAGCCCAATCCATAATGTGATGGTATCTGGAAGTGGGACTTTGGGGAGGTAATTTGGTCACAGGGATGAAATCCTCATGAAGGGGTTAATGTCCTTATACAAAGAGACCTAAGAAAGTTTGCTTCCTCTCTTGGCAATATGAGGATAACAGCAAGAAGCTAGCTATCTATAAGAATGGAAGTAGGATCTCACTAGACATGGGATTTGCCAGTGCTTTGATCTTAGACTTCTCAGCCTCCATAACTGTGAGAAATAGTGTTTGTTGTTTAAGGCACTAGACTATGGTATTTTTGTTATAGAAGCTTGAATTGACCAAGACAACAGTGCTATATGAACTGATAAGATTTATTTATTTTAATTTTATTTTTTTAATGCTTTATTTATTTTTGAGAGAGACAGCAGGGGAGGGTCAGAGAGTGAGGGAGACAGAGAATCCAAAGACAGGCTCCAGGCTCCAAGCTAGCTGCCAGCATAAAACCTGATGTGGACTTCGAACCTGTAAGATCATGACCTGAGCCGAAGTCTGACCCCTAACTGACTGAGCCCCTCAGGTGCCCCAAGAACCGATAAGATTTAACCAATCAAGGAGGTTAAGGATGGCTTCAAAGAAGAACTATTAAATGAATAAAAATGTGAAGAATGGAAATTAACAAGTGAAGATACAGTGGTAGAGAAAGGTCTTATCTTGGAGGAGAAAACGTGAGAATGTGGTTGGGTTTCAAGAGGCACAGAGCACCTAGTGGTGGAAATAGCTAGAAGAGAAGCAGAATTAGAACAGGCAGGTCATGTAGATTAGGGATTTTTTCTTACCTAAGAGCAATAGCAATCTTATGACTATAGGAAACAAGCGTGGCATAATCAGAGTTGTATTTTGAAAAGGTCACACTGGCTTCAGTTTGGAAAACAAATTGGAAGAATGCATGAATCTATGAAACAAACAACAGAGAAAAGAAGAGGAAAATGCATAGGTCTGGGTCTGGAGGAGTGCCAACAATTAATGGAAAGGGAAAGAAGGATGAGCCTATAAACAACTTTTCCCAAGAAGTTGCTCTTAGAGGAGGTGAAAGATTAGTAGCTAAAGAAGGGCATGGGGTTTAGATTTTGCTTTTCCAATTGGAGAGCATATTTAAAATTTGATCAGAAGCCACTGTGGAAAATTGTCAGTTCCTCAGAAAGTTAAACATAGAATTACCATATGACCCAGCAATTCCACTCCTAGGTTTACAACCAGATGAACTGAACACAGGTGTTTAAACAAAAACTTGCACACAGATGTTCACAACAGCACGGTTCATAGTAGCCAATAGGCGGCAAAGCCCAAATGTCTGTCAAATGATAAACAGATAAACAAAATGGGGCATACTCCTACAAGGACTATTATTCAATCATAAAAAGGAGTGAAGTGTTGATACATACTACAATATGAGTGGACTTCAAAAATATTGTGCTAAGTGAAACACAAAAGAGATAACATATTATGTGATTCAGTTTATGTGACATATCCAGAATCTATAAATCATGGAGATTGAAAGCATATTAGTGGTTGCCAGGGCCTGCCTATACGGAAGGATAAATGGGGAATGATTGCTTAATGGAAACAGGTTTCCTTGTGGGGTGATAAAATATTTGGAGCTAGACAGAGGTGGTGGTTGCCTGACATTGTGAATGCACCATCACTCAGTTGCATACTTTTTTTAAAAAAAATGTTTATTTATTTTTGAGAGAGAGAGAGTGTGTGTGCAAGTGGGGGAGGGGCTGAGGGAGAGAGGGAGACAGAGAATCTGAAGGAGTCCAATGTGGAGCTCGATCTCTTGAACCACCAGATCATGACCTGAGCTGAAGTTCAACGCTTAACTGACTGAGCCACCCAGGTGCCCTCCCTGTCACATACTTTAAAATATTTAATTTTATGTTATGTGATTTTTTTACCTCATTTTTTTTAAACAAAGGAGAGAAGAAGTTCCTGGGAAGACTCAAGATGAAAAGCAGAGAAAAGCTTTAATGAAAAGCAGTAGATTTTTTAAACTTTGTAAAGAGATAAAATTAAAGCAAAAGTGGACAAATTATCTAAAATAAGTATGTGGCACAGCTTCTTTGTTGTAACAGGCAGGAAGTAAGAGTGATGGGCAGCTATACATGGGTTGTACACTAGCTATCAAGAAGTTGAGGATTGAGGGGGCAGGGGGAGGGGGGAAAAGAGGTGGTGGTGATGGTGGAGGGCACTTAAGGGGAAGAGCACTGGGTGTTGTATGGAAAACAATTTGACAATAAAATATTATGGGGGGAAAAAAGAAGAAGTTGAGGAGAGCCCTTATTACTGCATCTGTTTTCTCTATGAATTAACATGTGAGATCACCATGTGCTGAAAGCAAAGGGGCTGAAGGAAGGGCTAAAGACTTAAGGATAATAAAAAATTCTTTTTAAATCATTTGAAAAAGTGACAGTATATAAATTAGAGATAGGGGCACCTGGGTGGCTCAGTCGGTTAAGCATCTGGCTTCGGCTCAGGTCATGATCTCATAGTTCGTGGGTTCGGGCCCCGCGTCTGGCTCTGTGCTGACAGCTCAGAGCCTGGAGCCTGCTTCAGATTCTGTGTCTCCCTCTCTCTCTGACCTTCTCCTGCTCGCACTGTGTCTCTCTGTCTCTCAAAATAAATAAAAAACAAAAACAAAAAAATTAATTAGAGATAAATATTTAGGTAGGTAGAGCTGGTTAAGTTCACAGCCTGTTTGAGATTGGGTTTCTAAAGCTTTAAAGGAATTAACCAATCTGCCATTTTATGTGATTTCCCCCCCAGCTGTGTTTACCAATGTAGGTACAGGCATGGAGAAAGAGTTGGATGGGGTGCCTGTGTGGCTTCGTTGGTTGTGTCCAACTCTTTGTTTCAGCTCAGGTCATAATCCCAGGGTCATGGGGTTGAGCCCCAAGTCAGGCTCCATACTGTGTGTAGAGCCTGCTAGAGATTCTCTCCAGATTCTCTCCATATGCACTGCTCATGCATGCTCTCTGTCTTAAAAAAAAAAAAAAAAAAAAAAGAAAAAAAGAGTTGGATAACTAGGGATGTGGGTTTTGTTGGACCTGTATAATGAAAAGATAGCATAGCAAGAGAGAGTTAAGATATTGACAAGAATGTTATTGAAACCATAAGTCATGAAATGAGATTACCTTGGAAGGAAAATAAGGAAAGGGCAGGGCGGAGGGGGGAGAAGCTAATGATTAAATAGGAGAAAATAGTGGGATCAATACACTGCTGATGAAGTTGAATAAAGGCCAAAGGGTACCCAATCCAGTATGTTAAAGATAGGAGGGTTTGTGAATAAGGAGGGGAATTAATGAGTTTGGTTATGGAACATATAAAATAGAAGTGATGACAAGAATGAGGGGCTGAACAGAATGGAAAAGAGCCAGGGCCAGGCCAAAAAACCCATAGCTAAGGATGCTGTATGGGTCAGTAGGTCATCCATGTAGACACTGAGATCATTCAGGCTTTCAACAGGGCTTGGACAAAAACCAAGTTTGGGGTCAGATGCCAAAACCTTTCATTAAAAGAAGGGAATAACTTGAGTACAGATGGGATGGTAAAGATAAATAAAGTCAAATGGAATTGGTCTAAATGAGCAGGACTTGCAAAGACCGCCTAGGGTGTGGGTCTGAATGCAGCAACAGGGAGAGATGAAGATGTCAACACTACCTCCTGGCCCTAGAAAGTTGAGACATGAGATAAAAAACAGTGACTTATAAGTGTGTTGCAGAGCAACAGTGTCACGGAAGAATTTAATTAAGGCAGGAAGAGGAAGGAAACCCTTGAAAGGGGGTTGAGGGTATTGGTTGTGGATCTGACAGGGATGGGTGGTCAAGAAAACAGAAACCATTTCATGTCTTTGATACTGTGGGAATTTAATTCAAGGAACTGGTTACAAAGCTTCCGGCAAAAAGAGAGGAACAAAAGGCAAGAGAGGAGGAGACTGAAGGACTACAAAGAGAGAAGTAGATTCTCAGAGATTAGAAGCTGCTAATGCCCATAAGTCAACCCTTGCTGCTGTGCTCCTGAAGAAACCATCACAGTCAGTTCTGGATCCATCTTACTGAAGGCTAGAAACACTAAGAAGGTGCTGCCCTGGCTGGGCTGCCAGCGTCCAGACTTCGCTGCTTCCTACTGCCACAATGGCCAACAACTACCACACCATCAGAGCCGGGAGCAAGAAACTGCTCCCTCCCTTCCACCTTCTGTTTTCCACTGTCTTAAGTTGGCAGAAGGCAGGCAGCTGGCAGGGAGCCTGCAGAAATATGTTTGCAATCTCCCAGCCCCAGCAACGTAGATCCAAGTGGAGGAGGGTAAGTGTGGGCTGAGAGGAAACACGGAAGAAGTGGGAGGGGTGGAGGACGGCTTGCTGCTTACGGATAAGCTATTCCAGGGTGGTCCAGTGGTATAAAGGTGATAATTGGGTCAGGGATAAAATGAGGAGGGTAATGAGAAACGTTCTTTATCCTAATTCCTCATCAAAGACTGGAGAAAATAGAACCAAATGGAAGAAAATGTCCCCAAGTTGCCACCACCACTTCTAATAGCCCTGGAGCTCTATCTTGACTCCTGTGTCTATGCATGAACTCGCCAGCATCTTAACCAAGGCCAGTCCTGTCCCTTCTGCCCTACTCAAGGGTATCCCTCTACCATCACTGCTTCTGTTTTTTCTTTCTCTATTGGGTGATTCCTATCAGAATAACTGTGGTGTAATTTTCTCTCATTAAAACATAATGAAGGGAAAGAAAGAAAGGAAGGAGGAAAGGAGAAAAAGAAAGAAACCCCTCTCCTGACTCCATTGTATCCTACATTGTAGTAAATGGTAACTCTATCTCTGCATTGCTCAGACCAAGAATCTGGGATCCCCTTCCTTCTTCCCTCCCACCCCCACCCCTCTTTCTCTCTTTCTCTCTTTCTTTCTTTCTCTCCCTCCACAACTGCTTTCATCCTTTGCACCAATGTATCTAATTGATTCTGGGCTGCTCTGTCTTCAAGGTATATCAATCTAGTACCACTGTCAACCACTGCTGTTTTAGTCTATTCTACATGCAGCCATCAGATGATCCCTTTAAAATATTTAAGGTTATGTCTTTTCTTTTCTCAGAGCCATCTAAAATCTTCCCATCTCATCTAGAGTAAAATCCAAAGTCCATATATTCACTGACAGGCTTCTACAGGATGTGCCCTGTCTCCATTTTGACCTCCTCACTTTATAATTCTCTCCCCTCAATTACTCTGCTCTGGCCGCACTGGTCCCCTTGCTGTTCCTAAAACATATTAGACGTGCCCCAGGGCCTTTACACTTGCTATTCTTGCTACTGCCTGAGATAGTCTTCCCGTAGTTGTTCACATAACTCATTCACTCCCTTTAGGTCTCTGTTCAAATGTCATCTCTGTGAGAGTTTTTAAAACAAATCTATTTAAAGCAACAGTTCCTACCCTCTTAGGACGCATCATAATCTGCCATACCCATTGATCTGTTTATTTCTCCTTTATCTATCTTTTCCCACTAGAATATAGAGTTCAGGAGGGCAGGGACTTTGTTTTCTTCTTTGCCATGTCTTCAGAATCCACTCAGTGCCTAGAACATCATAAGCACTGATGGATGAATATGTGAAAACACAGAGGATAGATAAACACACTGTATTTTATGAGGAAGATACCATACCTGTTGCTAGGCTCTGTTCTCTAGCTTTGGACACAGCTTTGTGATACCCTTGACACTGCTCCTTGAGAACAAGTAAAACCTATAAACTGTCAGGAAAGGCCACTGTTATTTCATTCTGACTGCCTACCTTTCTATCTTGAACCTAATGCACTGACTTATGATCCTATATCGAGCATTTTTGTTTTCATTTTTGAAAGGTTGAGAATTGTGTTTGATACATTTTCTTAATTTACTTCTGAGACAAAAACATAAAACACTTAATATTGCTGAAGAAGTATACCTTGGGCTTCCTGGATGGCTCAGTCAGTTAAGTATCCAACTTTGACTCAGGTCATGATCTCTCTGCTCATGAATTCAAGCCCCGCATCGGGTTCTGTGCTGACAGCTTAGAGCCTGGAGCCCACTTTGCATTCTATGTCTCTCTCAGTCTCTGCCCCTACCCTGCTCACACTCTGTCTCTCTCCCCCTCCAAAATAAACAAACATTTAAAAAGGGTATGTATTAATCTATGAAATGTCCAGATTTTAAATAAATGTCTCTCAGACTTGGTGGTTGCTATGGTTAAAAATATTAAAATTAAGCTCCAAGTTCTGAATTTTAGGCAGAGACAGCTAGACTTCTGAAACACATTGATTTCTATCTGGTAGGACTTCCTGAGGTATATGTTATTTTCCCTAGGCAGTGTTCGTTTTCCTTTTTTAACCTCATAAAGGACTGGATGATTTGTTTGGAAAATGTATCTATAGGTTTCTTCAGTGTTGAATACTTTGGTTGTGAGTGATTATTAGTGAATTCTTCTCCTTCCCATTAAGGACACAAATGTGTGCCCACGGGACTGTGCTCACCACTTATACCCCTGCCTCCTCCCTCTGACACACAGAAGTGAGGAGTTGGGAGTGAAAGGGTGCAGGCAGAGAGAGAGAGCAAGAGAGAGCAAGGAAGAGCAATAACAGAAGAAAAGTATGCCTGAAGGCGGGGAGAGAGGTTGAAAAAAAGGCACTGGAAAAAATCTGAGAGGCCAGCTTTAGGGGTAGAGAACAGCTGTACTGAATATTGCTTTCTGACAAATCAGTTGAAATGCTTCATAAAAAAAATCCTCAACCCTTTCAGCAAATATAGAGCTCTGTTTTTGTTTTGTTTTGCCTTTTTTTTTTTTTTTTTGAAAATCATATAATGCAGTTGAAAAGGCAATGTTTAATTAAGGGAAAAACAGTTCAGTTCCTGTGAGTAAATTAATATCTACCTTTAGGCAATGTGGTGTAGTGTTTCATAAGCCAAATGGAAGACTCTGGAAAATAGGGTTCAAGTAGCTGATCCTATGAAAACAGATTAAGGTCTAAGATTTTTAGAGGAATAGACATGAACATTTTCGGTCCTTGTAGTAAACCAGTTTTGTATTGATTAGGCAAACCAAATGAGACAAATGGACACATTTGGTCAATTCAATTTTCAGAGGCACATCCCCATGGTTGTATGGTGTGGTGGCGATCTAGAGACCAGGGTGAGGGGGACTTCTGGGAACCTGGCTTCATGTGATTATTCAAGCTGCTCGTTTTGCTTGGCAGGCCTGTGTGCTTGAGACCGGCAGTTTTGCTGTGTTTGCATTGCAATGATATCTGTGTCTACTAAAGAAAACTCTGTCCCTACGGTAGTAGATCACAGCAGATGACTGAGAAAAAAAATTGAAATTGTTGCTCTGGTACTTTCTGTCTTGCTCATGACAAGGGGGTGTGTGGGTTGTGGTGTTCAGGGAATCAGTATGTTTTTCAACATGGAGGTTATGCCACACGTTGTGGTGTGGGGGATAAAACTATGATAAAGAACAGAACAGAGAAAATGTCTTCTACTGAGGATCAGAAGGAATACCAGCAGCCACAATGAAGGTCATACATCAACGCTTTGGTTAGAAAATCCGATTGGGAGAATTGAAAAAGATGGCGATACTAGTTAGACTCAGGAGGATGAGCAGGACTGACGTGGGCAGAGAGTACAGGATAGAGAGTCATTCCAGAAAAAAAGAAACAGCCTGAGGAAAGCTATGGGGCATAAAAAGACAGATCCAAGTTCATAAGGATATTAATAAGAGAAACAAGGAAAGAAGGAAAAGGAAGGGAAGGAGGGAGAGAGGAAGGGGAGAAAGGCAAGAAGGAAAGAAAGAAGAAAGAAGGAAAAAAATAGAAAGAAAGAGAAAGTAATCAGATTATTTAAGGCTTTGGATTTCAAGCTAAAGAATTGGTTGGAGAAAGGAAACCAATGGAAATCTCTTCAAGAGGGAGATAAAATCAATCGTACATTTCAATGGTTACTGAATCTTTTCATATTATTGTTTAATGTATTTGATCAGTGGATAAATTTGTTGCCAGGTTAACAAGATTAATTAAAGGCTATGCTATTACAAAAAAAAATCTGAGTCGTTAAGAGTTATATCTTCTTGGACTGCATTTTTAAATTAAGAATTATTAGCAGATTTTTAATCTCCACCTTAGTGTTTCAAATTTAAATAAAAATATCATTACAGAACAGGAACCATGCTAGCTTCCAAGCTAGTCATGCATTACACTGTTAGGAAGCAAAGCATAAGTAAGCTTTAATATCTGCTTTTAGGAAAATGTTTTACTTCTATAAATCATCTATCCCATTCCTCAACTGGGATGTAAAAATAAGGTCCCATTTCACTTAATCTGTGCTAACATCAGATGTTTCTTTGTGTTTAAGGAAAAAAAAAGCTGTTCCTCTTTTGGTTTCTTTCTGATACTATTCTGCATATTTGAACCAACAAACAAAGGTCTGAGACAGTTTACCCAGCCAGGGTAGGGTGGTGAGCTGGACTCCACAGGGCCCTGTGGGTGTGGCCTGCGGTGGATGAAACATACTACTTCTCCTGTGGGGTCTTAGGAGGGACCAGGGACAGAAGTCTCCCAGGGCTGTGGTGCTCTTTTCAAGCCAGCATTCAGTCAAATGCAATTCCTCCAGGGCTGATTTAGAGCTGCCATCAGAGACTCAGTTTCCAGTGTGTCATGTCCTGAGTTCTGTGGGCCTCTTGAGCATTTCTTTAAAACTTGCCCTTGGGAATATTAGCAAGGTTGGATGCTCCCCCCCCCCCCCCAAATCTGCAAGTGTGGGAGAAAGGCAGAAGAAACTTTGTTTTGATTGTTCTTTCAGTTAATCATCTCTGCTGCCTCTCCCACTCCCTTTCTCCCCCTCCCTCCCTTATCCCTCTCCCTCCTCCCCCTTCCTTTTCCTTTCTCCCTCCCACCTCTCTCCTCTTCCACCATCTCCTCTGTCCCTCTCTTTTCTTCTGAGAAGTTGTGAAAAGATAGAGCTTCTAGATGTAGCTCTCTCTTCTTTCCCTGCCCCCCCCCCCACACACAGTTCCAAGTTTCAAGACAGGGATAAGAAGAGAAATTCAGTGAGAGACTATAGTTCTTCCCCAAAACGTGAAAACGTGTGTGTGTGTGTGTGTGTGTGTGTGTGTGTGTGTGTGTATGAGTGGTGTGCAGGTACTATGGAAAGACTGAAAAGAAATTGGCTGTGGTTCTCCTCCCTCAGTCCTGAATCTGGCATTAGCCCAATTCTATATTTTCCCTAGGTGGTCCTAGACGATGGGGGAAGGAAAAGTTTTGCCTGTGTCACGAATTACACTTTTTAATTTTCACTGGCTTTCAGGACATTCTGGCCTTCTCAGGAAAGCATATGGAGCTGGGAGGTCGGAGGGGGGAAATATTCCCCTCAGGCACTCTGATGTCTTTTTCCCTGTAGAAGCCAGTGCACTCTCACAGGGGGAGATTCCATCTGTTTGAGCCTGTGGAGTCTGACTCATCGGACTCACTGGGGAGGGCAGAGTTCAGCCACGAGTTGGGAGCAAGGCGCCCTGCCTTAAAGGCACAGCACATGGGCTCTGGCTCAAGAGAGGAGAAGGGTGTTGACAGAGTAACGGAGGTCTTCTATAATTTCCAGCTGCGTTGTTTATGTGGCCATCAGTGATAAACAAATTCCAGTACAAAGGTAATAGTTTGCTTAAAATCTTCTTCACTTCAGAATGGAAAACTACATATTGGAGTTTGCATGCCCTTGTGAATTGAGATCACCTGCATCATCCACATGGAGAACAAGAATATTTATTGTATGATTAAGGTTCTGATCCATAGGGGGAGGAAAAATCATCTGCATGTCACGATTTATCCGCCTCCTTAAATCTCAGCCCACTCACTTCATAAATTAACAACAGGTAGCATCAATCTCTCTTCAAAATATGTAAGACACATGTAACCTGGCAGGGGGGCTCAGGCTTCCTGAGCTGGTGAAAATAGGTGTTGTCATTAACTCAGACACCCACATCTTAAAGCTCAAGACCCTGCGTGCTTGGCTGCAAGAAGTTGAGTGTTTCAGAGAATCCTCCTCCAAGTGCATTTCCACAGGGTATGCACACATTTATAGATCACCCTGTGTCCTCTCTGGCTCAGATAACCAATAAGCTAGCACTCAACAGGCTCAAGCCTGGGCACATCTGAAATGGTTTCTGAGTCTGGCATTCTAACTGCACGCTGGGCACTGCCACTTAGATGTGGACATGTTGCAGCCCAGGCATGGTTGCTGCTGGAGGGGCCAGAAAGCAGTGGCTCGCCCACACAGGTGAAATGATGCTGCTGCCACTCTACTCTGGGGCCACTCCTGGAAGGTGGGAAGATGCCAGTTACTTCCGTGATCTGTTCAGTTAATGGTTGGGGGTGAGACAGATTATTTTCCCCCGTACTTGACAGATTTTAGATGTGTATGAAGAAGTAACTTATATTTAACATTTTTATTTGAGAAACTTTGATGTGTACTTCAATTTACTAGCTATCACCTTTAAAACTCTTTGACACGCAGAAATTATCTGGTTGATTTATCATTGTCTTTTGAAGGTTGACTCATTTGGCAATGACATGACATTTGCATTTGAAATCAGTACTGTATTTATTTCATTGTTCTGAGCCTTACTAAATAAATCTGTGGGGTTTTTTTTTTTGGATAATTGTAAGAAAAATAATAATGTAACAACCATTTGGAATATATGGGTTATCCATAGTTCACAGCTCTTTCAACTTCAATCTTCACAAACTCTGCTCAGAATAGCAAAATGACCATGTTCCACCATAGGGAAAATTGTGTTCCAGTACTGTGGCTGGAGCAAGATTAATAATAGTTACAATAAAAACAAGAACAAGCAATGTGATTTTGTCAATGTTTCTTCACTTCTAAAGTGAAAAGTTTCTTCATTCCTTAAAGAAGAAAGTGATAAAACTGATAAACACAGGGAGATCAAAATCTTCCTCATGAGGATAAAGATATAGAAGTCAAGACTGGCTGACCTTGGTTGAAGTCCTTCAATTTGTGGCTTAGGATGAGCATAAGGACACTTACACTATGATTTTTAGAAGATGCTATTAGTCATATTCTTGATAAATAGGATGGATATTTGTGTCCAGGGCTTTAAAAAAGACAATTATGCTCCTTATACTTGGCACCTAGTTAGATTACAACATATAGAATTTAGACTACCATTGATCAAAAAGAGAAAAATTTGAAATAAAAACTGGAATTCTATTCAAAAGTCCCAAAGGCCAGTCACTTTTACTTATCTAAATTCCAAATATGGGAACAAAAGACAATCATGTAGTTATAGTGAACTTTTATTGAGTGTCTACTGTTATTCACACACTTTGCTGATTCTTTACATGAATGTAGTCACCTGCTTATCCCAACAACTCCCTGAGATAGTACTATTATTATTTCCATTTTACAGATTAAAGAAACAGGCTCAGGAAGGTTGAAGAGTCTGTCCTCAAACCCAGAGCTAGTTAGTAGGAGAGTTGGGACACAAACCCAACCAGCTGGGTTTGGAGCCTGAATTCTAAATCATCATGGGAGGTCTTTTGATGGGAAAACTGCCTGAGATGATAAAAGAACTGGAGGTTGCAATAATCTCCTAACTGAGAAAGAACCAAAGTCTCTGTACTGCAAACACTTTGTTCTACAGAGGAAGAAATTGGCCAATGTGATGCAGATGACTCGTCGGAGGTTACTTACAGCTTTCCTTGTGGCAGGCTTGAGACCAGAGACTAAGTAGTTTTTCTCGCCTCTCATTAAGTCAACCAACATTTGTGGTACCAAGCACATTTTAAGGTAGTGAAGACACAGAGCAACACAGCACATGAGGTCCCTTCTGGTAGGAAGAGTACGTTATGACCAGAAAGGTGATTTAGCATTCAACTAGATTACCAAGGGAGACTGCGGAACACTCATGTTAAAATATTAGAAATATGAGGATAGACTGTGAGGGAGGGGAGTGTGTTTAATATCAGTTCTACCCCATTTTATAGATGAACTTACTAAGACTCATGCATAATAATGTGTTAGAGTCTTAAGTGTGAGAGGCAAGCAAGATTCAAACCCATCTTGATACCCCTTCATAGTGAATATAGTGTGTGTGTGCTGCAGTCCAGCTCCAGCAAGTCCAGGGCTCCCTGAAGGATGGACGGTGTTGGCGAAAGAGAGTGAGAGAGCCTCAGCTTCTTTCTGCTCACCAGGCAGGTGTCTCTGCCCTGACCAGAGAGTCAGCTTTATTTATTGAAAAAAAATGTATGGGGTACAAAACAGAAGTGGCAATTGCCTTAGACAATAATTTCTAATAACAAATTCTTTGGTAGGTAAAAATTTCCCAGAACATAGATTGGCGGAAGACTCATGCATAATCTTTACCAACAGAGATTGAAGTAGGTGACTAGATGTTTATCATACAGGGAAAGAAGGGATCTGTAGCATTCAAATACAAGGCAATGTTTTTAGCACAGCAAAGGCAAGAGTTAGTTCTTTTGTGAGCAGGGGCCAATAGCCTGTTTTCTTGAGGGGAAGAAAAATAGTTTTTCTCAGGAAACGTAATATTTGCTCCTATAATCATAAGAGAAAAAACTCCTATAACAAGTTTTTTTCACAAGGTATAATTCACATATTTCTAGCGTAAGAAGGCAAGTCACTCCTGATATCAGTCAGTCAGGTACCCTGGGGTCGGTGCTCAAGTAGAAACTGAGTGGGGATTGAGTGGGTGCAGACACCAGACGCCATCTGACAACCTTGCAAACCTGCCTTACTTCAGGGATGGCTCCCAGCATGTGTGTGTGTGTAAAAAGGACATTACAACTTTCTGGTTAGAGAGTAGCACTTTACAGGAATCAGTAAAGCTGATTAGAGCAAGATGCCTAGTCCAACTACTTGGAACCAAAGAGATCCATTTTTCTTGCAGAACCCATACAGTCTAATAAAGCCTTGTCTTTCTCTTCACAGTTAATTTCATCAGAAATTCAAACTCACTGATGTGTACTCATTCAAATTCTTGGGTTCTGGGTTGGGGAGCTTGTGATATTAGGGAGCATCTACCAGCTCAGTAGCTGCAAAGGAGATGGCTCAAACAGCAGAGCAGAGTGCATCTCCCAAAATTAAAAAAGAAAGAGGGAAAAAGGAACCCTGTCTGGACGGGTGCATCCCCAGGCCAGGTTTGCTCAGGGCTTGGATATGTGGGTCATGGCCTTGCTAAGAGCCTTGGCATCTTAGACTTTGAGAAGCCCAGATGAGAGTGAGAACTAAACAACTTACTTGCTACAGTTCTACAGAGGGTGGGGGTAGTAGGAACTAGAGGGGCGCTTTTTGCCTTGAAGATTACCATCAATCTTGTGGTGGGTTTCTCAGCATGGGGAACCCCATCACTCTGGCCTCCCTGAACCCACAGCTCACCCACCTCCCTGTCAGAGCTAACGTGGCAGAGGTGGTTGGGCAGTGGTTACTGGCTCAGGGCCCTGAAACACTGAGTAATTCTTAGAATGGCTAGGAATGAAGGCACCATTCCAGATACTTCCACGTTGTCTAAAAGTATAAAAAAAAAACCTACCACCATGTAGCTCAACTGTTGGAGGCAGATCCCTTGGCTCTGAAACAAGACCCATCCCTTTTATGGAAGGACATTGCTGGAAAGTTCCACGATATAGGAAAGCCAGGGTTCTTTTTTTTTTTTTTTTTACAGAGCAGGGCGGGACCAAATCAGGAGTGAGGAATGAAGAGGAATGGCTGAAGGGAATGAAAGTTTTGAACTTAGATTATCACTCTTGGCTTATAAAAACAAAGATTGGACTTCCCTTTCAGACCTTCTCTAGTGCTAAGAGTCAAGCACTTTTCTGGAGCCTCCCCAGCTGTGGACTTATCGAGGAGTCAAAAAGCATGGAGTTTATAATTTCAGAAGAAACAAGACAAGATATATTGCACATCAAATCTTACAAATGACAACTGGCATGACCAATGAAAATCGGCCGTTGTGGCTGCACTCTAGCTGAGTATTTATTGGAGAAGAGAAAGGTACAATCAAGAGAAAGGAGAATCATGTCAGGATGTTACTGAAGTCAAACAGACTGACTGCCTGGACTGACATTCCTGACTGTGGAGATCAGGGACACAAGAACATTTGAGACATGGACTTAGAGCCCCCCACATGATTTTAAATTGAATTCCAGGTTTTAGTGCAGTTAAAAACCACTGCAAAGTTTTGAGAAGAGAAATGGTAGGGTCAAATTATTAGAGCAGTATGGTTTTCATTTCAATTAGGACAAACCACAGGGACGGGGGGAGGGGGGGTAGAGGATCAGTAAGTGAGGTAGTTCACTAAGGAGATCAGCATAGGAGCTGACAGGGTCATTCTGAACCTGATAAATTAAAGCTACAGAGTGACACAGCAGACGCGAGGGTTATTTTCCTCCTTTAATTTTATCTAATTCAGCTACCATGCTAGTTCTGACAGACTTGGATCACCAGCTTGATTAATTCTCTTATGCATCCATAAACACTAAAATTATACTGTTTCATCCATTTAAGTCTTTGTTCACATCCACAATTTAGGCGAAGTGAAGAGGAAAAATGTCCAGATTAAAGATGACTGAATTATTTTTCTATCCTATTTTGAAATTTAAAAAAAAGGAATTCATGTTTTTCTTACTTTTTCATTATCAACCCTACTCCTTTTGGAGGATTTTTGTCTGAAATCTGAATGTGTTTACCAGCTGGGAAAAATCTGACATTTACTTGATTTTGTCCCTTGGAAGTAAAAAAAAAAAATTGGCAGTCTTATTAAACAACAAGTCTGCTTATTTATTCTTTCAATCCCTCCCCAGGTTTCGAGTTCCTTTCAAAGCTCCGACAAACCTCTAACCAGCTTTTTAAAGGTAATTTCTTAAAGTGCTGCCTCTGGTCACAGAAAATGCCACGTAGCTGGGTTTATTAAAGGCTGAGAAAGCCATTTTGGTTATATTTGCAGCTTTTTGTGTGGTTCTGGGTGGGTAACACTCTATTGCCAACATTATTCTTTTCCTCTTCTGGGAAGAGCCATAATTGTACTTGGCTTGGTTAACACAAAGGCCTCTGAAAAATATGAAGCTGATCCCTCTAGTGTTCTTTTGTGAAGACTACAGTACAGAGTGTGGGACCGAGGAAAATAGCAGCAACATACCACAGACAATAGCTCCCGAAGTCGATCTGTTTTTCAAATGACATTAATAAAATGACTTGCAAAGACAATTCTGTGTGCTGTGTGAAAGTATTTACAAGAGAAAATGTTGGCATTTTTCTACAATCTATCTACATTCTGAGAGTGTGCAGTTAGCTAACATTATTGGAGGATGTGTGGCATCTAGAATTATCTGAACAAAGAATAAACAATTTAAATAATACTGGTCAGAGTTATCAGAGGTGCAGAGACAATGTAAACTTGCCTCGTTTTCAGAAATGGATTTACTACACTGGTTAGGACTATCTGACTATATTCATAGGCTGTTCTGGCCATACAAGGGGGAGAAGAGATTTCATATGGTTTTATATTCTTTTCCTGATGCTCCCTGATGTTCTGTAAAAAGAGTATGCTATCTTCATGTTTTTCTTTGACATTTTCTTCTCCATTCAGACATTTATTAGATATCTATTCTATTTCAGGCATT
Organism: Suricata suricatta; assembly: GCF_006229205.1. NCBI lineage: Eukaryota > Metazoa > Chordata > Mammalia > Carnivora > Herpestidae > Suricata > Suricata suricatta. The sequence goes on along the minus strand of NC_043701.1, from coordinate 80,265,719 downwards.
GAAGATAACAAAATTGATAATATAGAGTCACGTTCCTCAATAAACTATGCAATCTCACTGGCAGAGATTCTTAAACAACCACAGCAAAGATGTATACAAAGCACTTGGGAATCAGAAGAAGTGATATTAATTATTAATATTAGTATGGGAATGAGATATTTAAACAGGGTTTTGGAGAACGAGCAGCAGTTAGGGTCCTCATACTGCAAACAGCTCATGGTTCGTCCATCTTTGACTGAGTGGTTTCCAGGGAACGCCACTCCAGGATGGGCAGCTTGTCCTTAGAGCTGTGCAGCCTGAGTTTCTCTTGAAAAGTGCCTTAAGGTTAGTCCAGACTTCTGTTCTGGTGGAGCCCATTCTTCACATTAAAGAAAAAGAGCTATGCCATAGAAATGCTAGCTTTCAGTTTAGTGAACCTGAAGTAAAATTTGGAAGTATCCTGTGGGTAGGTGTTCAGACCACTGCTATAGCTCTGGATTCTGAGCAGGAAGAGGTACTGCACATGCAAAACTAAGGGAAATCCTGAGAGTAGAGCCAGATCCATTGTGTGTCTAGAAGTAGGTCCCGATTGAGGGGGTTTGGCTATATTAGATGATCTCTAAGAGCCAATCTAGTTGTAAGAGCCCATGAATCAATTTTCAGAATTATTATCAGAAGGGCTGATTGCCCCAGAGAGTCTAGGTAACTGCACAGCCACTCAAGACCCTACTACAATGATATTTGCCCCAGACATTGCCTAACAAGTTCTTCTGTAAAAGAGCCCCCTGCAGACAAGATGATATTCACAGTGATGTTGATAAGAAAGTTCACTGGCTGGAAAACACTGAGGCAGTTTTCAAAGCTTTCTGATTTTCTTGGTCTATAGAGATCATTTGATTCATTACATGGAACATATCATCCACAGTTATTGTATTTACATTTCATGTATACAGTTAAAATCAAGTCATACTTATAAAAGCTAAAAGCATACTGAGGAGCCTAAGAAATTGTATAATGCAAAATTGTGTTGCAATGCAATGTGAATTTCACCATAGTAAGCAAGCTGTATTTTACAGGCAGTTAAATTAACATTATTGTCATTTTGTAAAGACTGAACTCTAGTATTTCAACAGTTCCCTAATATTGAACATACCATAACAATATGGCATATTAGCAAAGGCACCTGTGTGTGTGTGTGTGTGTGTGTGTGTGTGTGTGTAAAATAAAATTATTCAAGTGTAAAATGCCATGGGAGGCAGTGTTTAACCACTAACTAAATAGGAGAGCTGGGAACTATAGATTTAAACCAGATATGCTTATTTCTAGCAGTCCTTAGGACATAGAGAGTTTCTCTTAAACCTTTCTTTAAGACTATGGATTGACATTGGTATGTTAGGATTTTCCATGTCTACAGCCTTTTTATTCCTGCATTAATCACAATACGCATTGTTGCATTCATCCTGCCAGTGTAAGACAATTTTTACATATGCTCTCAGAAGAAATGGGAGTCCTAAATTAATTTGGGAATCAAAGTTTAAATATTTAAAAGGAAATCAGCATTTTTGTAATGGGCATATCCATTAATTACAGAAGGGGTATGGCAAACAAAGAACACACATTATGAAATGGGGCACAAATTTATTAGGCCCTTGAGTATCTAAGAATGTCCTAACTAATACCTGAATTTCCCTGGGCTCTATAAGACTTTGTAGATGAATGAGGTCATATCACCGCCCATGGCTCAAATTTCATTGGTTTATTTTATTTATATGAATGATATTGGACTCAAGTGGCTCAAAATGTTCATCCTTCTACCAAATCTTTTGAAACCTATCTCCAGGGGATGTTTCCTATGTGGGCAGGGTCAGGCGACTTCCCCTGAGTGCTGCCACATCTCTGCACACCACAGCCTCGATTGTGCCCAGCATTACAGTTCCCCATCTGGAGCCACTTATGTTCTCCCAGGTACACTGGCCACCATGTCTGGCATTGATAATTTTTATTGGGCACTGACTCAGGTTCTAGGCATGCCAAATCTGGGCAGAGAGGAAAGGAGGGAGGGAGGATGGAAGGAGGGAAGACAACATTTTCCTCCCTAATTTTGTTTCAAGGTTAAAAGTGCTGCTTATGGGGGCACCTAGGTGGCTCAGTCCGTTAAACATCTGTCTTCGGCTCAGGTCATGATCTCATCCTTCTTTGAATCAAGCCCTACCTGGTGCTCTGTGCTGACAGCTCAGAGCCTGGAGCCTGCTTCGGATTCTGTGTCTCGTTCTCTCCCTCTGCCCTGCTTTCACTCTGTCTCCGTCTCTCTCTCAAAAATAGTAAAAACCGAAACAAAACCAAACCAAAACAAAAAGTGCTGCTTATGCCTTGGTGGGTTACAAAGTAAAACAGCCACTAAAGGTTTTACTTATAGTTCTTTCTTCTTGAGATACAGGCATATCTATACACATAGGGAAAAGATCCAAAGGTAAGAAATCTGGGATTCTAAATTATTTTGTCTTCTCAATACTTGATACTTTTATCTTTTTAAAAATTGGGTAGGTGTTCATTTTACTTAAGAAAGAGAAACATCTGTAACTCAAGGTTTTGGGCTCTGGAATTATGTCCAAAGCCTGCAACATAACAGGGAAAACCAAACTGTCCCTCTCTGAGTTAACAATTATATCAATTATTTATTGATTCACATCCAATTTATGTATGAAGAAGATTCAATGGCACCTAAGATAATTAGAGAAAACCCAAGGTTAAAAATGAAAGATGAAATTCAAAGAAATGGATAGTAGAAAAAGTTCTTGGAGAAGAAATGAAGGAAATTTACTGTGATGAAAAGGAATTAGAGAAAACTAATGGAAAAAGACCTTACCACTGAAGAGAATGAGAAGGAAGGAGGCACTGTTTATATCAATAGGTAGTTCTCTGTCTTTATTTTCCATGGCACTATATTGTTAAATCTTGCTAGCTCTTTGGTAGCTCACCTCGAGGGCTAAACTAAGAAATCCAATTACTTTTCTAGAAGCTGTAGTGATGACCAACTAAACTGTGGCCCTTGGGGACAGTATTTGTATCCTTTGACAGCAATTAATGAAACCAATAAATCAATTAGTTAAATTAAATTAAGGTCCACCCAGCTGTTTCCACAGCCCATCCATGTGTAACTAAATGTGATTATAAGGGTGCCCTTGACGTGAAACGGATATAATTCAAGTGATCTTTACTGTCTTTATGTCCTTAATGTCTCCCCTTTACAAAATTATAGTTATTCTACCTTTGTCTTGACTCTATATTGGATGAACTTTCCTTGGGGGAGAGTTCTTGATAGAGGCAACGGAAATACTCTTTGTACTGGAGTGAAAACGAATAACACCAGAGACTGCAGTTCTTTCTATTTGTCCTTTTCTTGGATTTAAGAAATCTCATTTTTCTTCCAAAATAATTGTTGTTATCCAGACCTATTTTCTATTTCTAAGAGGAGGCTTTTCTGTCTCTTGACAATGCTGACACCACCAACTTCCTCCTTCTTCTCTAAGACCATTCTGATTTCACTCCTTGCCCTACTAGACTAGATTGTCCCCGCCCACCCCCTCAACCCCCCATTAAACTCATTTTCTTTCCCTACTTCCTAAAGAAGTATACTGTTTCTTTTTCTTCTGCTTCCTTCACACCTTCCTCACACAAAGGCATTTTCACCTCTTCAGCCACTCTTCTCCACATTATGAATGTATCATAACAGTTGCCTCCTCATATTGAATTCAGTGAGCTTTCCTCACCCTTGAGGCTTTCTTTGAGTTGTCTCCAGTCTTAGGTACTGTCGACCAATCCTTTCTTCAATTGTTTTGAGATGGGCAATACTACATACCAGGTCCTCTCTATATCTCGTTCTTCTCCCAGTGTCTTCTTTATTGCCTTCTTTAGTTCTTACATCTACCAATTCCTCTGCATATCCATGAAATATTTACCAAGTACCCACTTTGGGAAGGCATTTTGTTAGGTCATAAATATAAAAATAAATAAAAAGACATGCTCTCGAACAGCTTATAGAATAGAAGGGGAGGCAGAGGTGAGTAAATAGCTATACTATGTCAAAAACAAGTAAAATCCTCTGCTATAAGAATACAAAGAATCTGGAGAGACAATTTTGCCTGGATGGAGCAAAAAAGACAACATAAATGACATCTATGTTGAATGACCTGAGTAAAAAGAAAACAAGTATCATTTCAAACATAGAAGGCAGCAGATGTAGAGACGTGGAGGCCAGGTTCTGATCTGAAATGGAGTTTGGTCCCTTTAAGAGTATTATCTGCCATTGGTAACATTGGAAAGGTAGACTGTGGCCAGACTCTGAAGAGCTCTGAATGCTGGACTGGAGAGTTTAGGTCTTTTCACTAAAAATGTGTGGCACAAAATTTTTGAGCTGATGCATATAGTTGTATACAAGTTGCAGAGAACACTTATTAGCAGCGTGAGGAACAGATTAGAGCCAGAGTTAGCTCATTTCAATGGTCTACAAGAATGATCAATTAAGACCTGAACCAGCATGGCTGCAGTGGGGATGGATATGAGACATCTTGTCCAGAAAAAATAGATGAAGGAGAATGTTGATTTGATGTTGAAGACTGGAGATAGAGAGAAAACTTAAAGGCAATTCTGAAATTGTTTTTAGATAATGCCATGCCTCTATGCAAACATTTCAATACTTCCTCACTGCCTCATTTCAGTATTTGAAAGATAGTTTCTATATCAGCCAGTTCTTTTGGCTACAAGAGAAAGAAATGAACTCTGGCTGGCCAATCAAAAAGAGAGGGAGAGAGAGAGAGAGAGAGAGAGAGAGAGAAGGGTATTGGAAGGATACTGAGGTTATTCCAAAGAACTCAAGAAAGATTTGAACAATTCAGCACCATGGAAGACAGAAATCAAAGTAGTTAATAGATACCTGAAAATAAGAAATTCATGAACATTTTATCTAGAGTTCTAATTCCCACACCCCCATTCTCCAGGTTTCTCAGTTCACATCTGTACACTCTTGGAATCTGATTGTGTTAGCTGGGATCAATTGTTTTCCCAGCTTCATTCAACTGCAACCATTGGGGCAAGGTCACAGTATACAGCTTTGGCCCTAGAGGCCACATCCTTGTATGTCAAGGTCAGTATCCCAGAAAAAAGAGACTTTGGGAGCTGGGCAGATACCCTGTGAGAGGTGTCTTCTCCATGTTCTAAATTGTGTTGAACTATGGATTCACTTGAGAATCTGGTTTAAAAAAAACCACCACCACCACCAATGGCTCTCTTCCCAGAAAAAAAAAAATAAGCACAATCACAATGATGCACAAGGAGTTTTATGGGCTTCTTGAAAATTATGCACAAACCCAGATAAGAAACTTTTGTTTGCAGAATAAAGTCTACACTTCTTAGCCTGACTTTCCAAGGTCTTCATGATTTGGTTTATGAGAGCCTCTTACCAGTCTGGCATCCCACTCCTTCTCTCCTCAAGCACTTACAGTAAAAACAAATTACTTGCCCAACTCTGAACCTTTAATCATGTCATTTCTTCTTTCTGTAAAGAATACCCAAATCCTCTTATTGAAATCCTACTCATCCTTTAAGGGTCAAACTGAAAACCTGTCCCTTTTATGAGCTCTTTCTTGACACATCCATCAACATAGAGACAACTCCCCCTCTTCTTGTCATGTGTAATACTTGATACCCATTTCTCTCATGACATCTATTACTTTCATCTTTACTTTATAATTTCTATATGGTGTATTTGTGCTCTTAGATGCTAAGCTTCCTGGAAATTGGACCTGGTGCCAATCAGCTATGTGCCTGCACTTCTAGTGTTCTCTAAGTGTGAGGCACTCAAGAAATGCTTGCCAAATGAATGAAAGCCCACTTAGTGGGAGAGAAAGTGTTCCTGTATAATTTTATCTTGCTTGTATTTTTACAAGCACTTCTTTTCAGAGAAACAAGTACTTTTCTTATACTCATTTTCTCAGGCTTTATGTTTTATCTTTGCTTCCCTCCTGGCAAATTCCATCTCTCTTTTCTTTCATTTTCCCTTGGAGATAAATTTTCCCCCTTCAGCTTTTTTTTTTATTAGTATTACTTTGAATAACTTTCTTATTTTCATTTGTTCTTCAGCCCACAGGCTTTCCTTTGGCCTTGTTGTTCACCAAAGGGAAAATTCTGACCAAGTCAGGAAGCACCCTCCCTTCATTGAAAGGCACTGTTTTCAGATTCACTAATGGGTGCAAGAGATTCATAGAAGAGAAAATGGTGGCTGATATTTATGTCTTAGGCAGACACATTTAGTTCATTGCCGCTTGCCTCCATTATTTTCACTTCCTTACAAATGACAGATTTAGAAATCACCACCAAAATATTTAAATTAACTTTAGCTGAGTCAAAGATTCTCTTCTCTTTGTTTGAAGTGCAAAACCACACTTACAAAATGGCCCAATAGGAATCCCTTCCCACGTGGATGGTTTCTGGGGATGAAATTGGGATGAAGGGGTGGGGTCTTGCTATGCATGGAAGAACAGCATCCTCTACTGGTGAGAGGGCCTTTGAGGCCTGAGAAGGCTTCGGAGTGTGGAGAGCTAACAAAGCTTTGGAAAATTCTTGGCTGGCATATTCACTACAGATTGAGAATCAATTCAAGACTTCTTATGTTCATCACTCATGATGTAACTGAAACTTACTTAACTTCATATCATTGAAAATCAGTAGTAACTCTTCTCTTCCTTCTTTCCCTTCTTCACTAGGTCCTTTCTGTTAAGCATAACTCTTATTCTTAATTTCCTTGAAAATTCTTAGGCAAAGATTTTATTATGGTTCCAACAGTGTATGTTTGTTCAAATGGAGAAACATGATGTCATCATTATCATCAAATATTTTCTTAGAAACCAGCTCCAGTGGTGTTCTTAGGATCTCTCTGCGGCTGATTTATTATTGAGGCCGTCTTATACAATGATGTCTTCTTGATATTTACAAGCCCTTGGCCAGGGTCCACAAACAGCCATCATAAAATGAAATTTCCATCTGTAGCAAATATGTGTGAAAGTGAGTATATCATGTGTTTATTTTAAAAATGTGGTACTTGACATTTTCTTGTATCGAATAAAGATCATGTTGGCTCAGTTTGTCTTCTTCTACCTTGGATGTCTAATGGTGGACTAATTTACCCCATGTTATCGGGTTTTTCATGCTATTCATGGATTTTTTACAAAAGGGAACTTTCTGGGACAGGAGGAAAAGTAAAGGTGAGATAGAGTTAAAGATAAATAATCAGTGGGTAAGTATACTGATTTTTATAAGATTTATTTGTGAATTGCAAACTCTCACCCATCCATCTCCATAATCATTAGGCACATATACTTCTTTGTTCTCATAAGACTGACAAGTTCCAGAGAGCTGGTATGAAGGGACGTTAAAAGAGGAGAGTGCTTTAGGAGTCTTTTCAGTAGAAATGCCCCCCCCCCCTGCGCCGCCCCCAGGAAGCTCTATTTGTAAGGTATTTTTTATATGAAATTGATGGAGAGGCAGTTTCTTTCATCAATGGGCTTCAAGGATTATGGTCCATGATATTTTCTATCTCTAGCCCACTTTGAAGTACAGAAGGTCCCAATATCTTATCAGGACATTTTATAAATCTCAAATCAGTTTCAATGTACGACATTTAGTTTTAAGAATGATTTTTTCCCCCTCAGGAGAACTAAAACAGATCTGAACCATGTGTGGATTTACCAAAATTTTTCTTTGCTCCAGTTTTATGGAGAAGGCTAATTAATTTCTAGTAACTAGTATCCACATATATTCTTTTGTATTATAAGTATATTCACTTACATTTCCATATTCTCATTTCTTTATGATGGAGCAATTAGCATTAAACTATCCTTGAGGTTATTATGATTACAATGCCTGTTATAATCACAGTTAGTCATAACTATAGTCATAACTATAATTATCATCACAAATATAGTGGCTATTAAATGAAATTTTAATAACTCACTCTATTATTAATATAATTTTTATTGTTAACTTCATGCCCTCTTAGAAGCTGGGTAATAAGGAATAATTGACAGAGAAATGGAAATACAAATCACACAGAACAGAACAAGAAATCCTATTTCCTGTGTTAATGGACTTAGTACTAAAGTTTACTTATAAATTTGTAGTTTGAAACTCAACACATTCTTCTCAATACCAATGGTTTTTATGAATGATGTTGAGCTTTCCAACTATCTTCTGCCTCCAAATCTCTTTAAACCATAATATAGCTTAATATAAAACTAATAGGACAAGCAAGAATTGGAGGCTCAGGGCAGAATCGAGGCATGTAGTGCAGCGGGGAGACAATGAAAGGAATTTTCTTTTCTTTCTTGACAACCAGGCTGATTATAGGGAAAGTAATAGTGAAGTTTTCTCTCACTCCCAATCTTACCTTCAACTAAGTCCCCTATGGTGGCATTCCACCTGAAAGAAATGCCAGCCTGGTGGGAAAACGGCTATTTGACTACCACATGGGGTCACCGAGCAGAAAGGATGAATGTAAATATTGTGAACAGGCTTATACCCACTTGTCTGCAGCCTGTCCTTGCCTATAGGTTGTCTCCTCCTCATCTATCTCACAGAATCTGAGACTGTCAGGAACTTGGGATGTACTTCTAGTTGTTCTAAAAGATTTCAGGGTGTCAGAGAAGAAATCTGGAGGTTAGTAACCTTTTGTGCCTCTATTTATCCTTCTTCACCCTTAACTTGCCATCAGCAATTCTGTTTTCTATAGTCTCTCCTATAGTTTCCCTCTACCGGCCATTCTTAGTATCACAGTTTAGCGCATGCTTTTCCATCCTTACTGATCTATTGCCATAGATTCCCATACTACTATATTCTCCCCTAGACCTCTCCAATATCTTACCCATACTGCTCTTACTATTATTTTTCTGGACACATTTATTAATCATCTACTATATCCCCATCACCATGCTTAAAAATCTTCATGGCTTTCTTTTGTCTATAAAATAAGTTTCAAGTTTCTTTCTTTGCTTTTATTTTTTTTAAGTACATTTACTTATTTTGAGAGAGACAGAGAGCGTGTGAGTGGGGGAAGAGCAGAGAAAGAGTGAGAATCTCAAGAAGGCTCTACACTGTCAGCACAGAACCATCTGGGGACTGAACACACGAGAGTGCAAGATCATGACATGAACCAAAATCAAGAGTCAGATGCTTAACGAACTGAGGATCCAGGTGCCCCAAATTCCAAGTTTCTTAACGAGGCTCTCCTTAAATGAGTAGTCTTAAACTACTTTGCCAGAATTATCTTCCAATATGGTATCGTGTTTACCTTACACCTCAGTGATATGGTTCTGGTTCTGTAAACATACCACACATTTCCACATCTTTTTATATTTGCTCATGCTATTCCCTCTGCCAAGAATGTTTCTCCCTTATGTTTCTGTCAAGTTCTTGCTAGTCCTTCACACCAAATTTTTTCTCATGAAGTAATTCATGAAGAATTGCTTCCTCTCCTCTTGCCTTAAATTTAGGATAAGTCACCCTTTCTGATATCCTTTGCATATAACCCTATAGCAGTACCTCACTTAGCTCACTTAGCATGCATTTGTCAGCTCCCTTCTATATGCCAGACACCAGTGTAGATGTGGAAAATACACTACACAAAGACCCTGTTCCCAAGGAGCCTATATTTTCATGTTTTGGCCTGAGTAACTAGAAAAATAGATTTTCCATTTACTGGACAAAGACGGCAAGAGGAGCAAATTTGAAAATAAAATAAAGAATTGGGTTTTGGTTTTGTTGAGTTTGAAACACTACTGGATATATATGTGGAGGTGTGATGTAGGTAAATGGATGTAGGAGTCCAATATACGGGGGTACATGTATATATTTGGAAATTGCCAGTGTCTAGAAGGCACCTTAAATTCATTAGATGGAATGAAAACAGAAAAGAGAAGAGGTTGGAGAACTGAACCCTGGGGTCACTTGAATCTTGGAGATGACGAAAAGCTAATGCATGAGACTGGGGGAGCATTAATGAGAGGGAAGGAGGCTCAAAACACAGAACTAACTGAAGTAGGTGTTTCAGGAAGGAAAGGACTGCCCAACTGTAAAAAATTTGCCTTTGCATCAGCAATGTTCTGGTCATTGGAGACTCCATCATTGGTGGATTCATGGTATCAAAAGCTTGAAAGAATTGAGTTGAATGAGAGGAGAGGAACTGGAAGCAGCAAATACAGACAATAATCTCTAGTGTGAAGTGTATGGGGAGGCAGAGAACTCAGGAAGTGGCTAGAAGAGATATGAATGGGGGATCCTACATTTGTGTTTGTGATGATGGACTGATCCAGTAGAGACAGAAACCTTCACAACACACATGAGAGAAAACAACTACAGCAATGGCGTCTGTCAACAGGTGAGAGAGGGGTTGGTCTTAGATAGGACCATTTATTCATTGTAATGGGAAGGAAGTCAGAGTGGATGGGCCCTGATGCTGATACTTCTTAGATGTGGTGATAAAAATGATGGTGGTTGCAGTGCTTGTGGAAATTTGATACTCACTGCCTCTTATTTTTATCCCCTGAATGAAATGAGAAGCCAGTTCAGTTGAGAGTGAGGGGTAGGGAAGAGAATGAAGCAAAAATAGAGTGAAATAGTGATCTTGGGGGAAAAAAAGAAGAAATTCATCTTGCTTCTCTTCTTCTATTGGTTTTTGTCTATCTTTTCCAACTGAACTCCCTTCACCAACCTTCTAGCAGGGGCTCTTCCCCACAGAAAGAGCTTGAAAAATATTGTCCCCATTAATTGATTGGAAGTTTTTGTCTTTAGAGACTGGGGGGAGGGGGTCATGGCCCAAGGCCATTTCAGAGGCTTTAACTAACTAGATTACTCTCTCTTTTCAAATTTACCCACAACTCATTCCATCTTTCTGTATTTTAAACCAGGAATTCAGCATACTTGCATATGAGCCACATTCTACAAAAATATGTTTCTGTTGACATCGGATAAAAGTTGAGTTGTGAATTACATCTCTTTAGAGGATTTACCAAGCTTCCAAAAAGGCTCTTTGTTGTGGGATTTGCTACCAGATGGGAAACTCTAGGCTCTAGATGTTAACAGTATTCCGGTGATTGCAGAAAAATAGCTTCATTTTGTGTAAGCAAAATGAACATATACATGTAAAACACGATAGCATTGTAAGTAGATATGCAAATAAGAGTGGGAAAACATAGTTAAGTTGCTATGGTTTAGAGAAATGGAAATGGGAAAAAATAGCTTTTTAATTAACCAGAGCATACCTAGAAAATACTGTCTCTACTATTTACTTTCCTCACATGGTTTTAGGCACTGGGCTGTTACGTATGAGAATATATGATACAGTCTCAATTCCCAAAGACGTTAGTCTTGAAGAGAAGTGGTCCCTGTTTTAAAACATTGGAAAACTTCCAAGTGATATGAAGTCTGGCAGCAATTATGAAAGTAATACACAGTTTGCACTGGCTCAGTTAGGGAAGGCTTGCTGGAGGAGACAAGTTTTATACTTCAGAGAACTTATTTCTCTGCTTTGAGGTTTTAGATAAAGAGATGACTCTGGCCTTCAACCGCTATCGTGCTGGGCTGGCTCTCCAGGTGATTTACTCTACGTGTAAACCACACCCTCTATGTTCGTCAACAAACACATAGGTTCTTTAGTACTGGGGATGCCCTGGTGAATAATTTGGTGTCTGCCATCGAGAAAACCATGGTGTAATGGACAAAGTCTTCCTTTTGGACTTTTAGTCCACCTACAATAGAGCATTTTCACTCCTTCTTATTGATCTATATTTTCTACTTTCCAAGAAAAAGTGGCTTTCGTGCTAGACTCACAGATGATAGTGGTATGAAGTATGTCCAGTAAGGCTCCTGAGTTGCTGCTTAGTGGGGAAATTGCATGGGGCATCTGTTTTGAATTTGGTGTCTGAGCATGAGGTGCTTCCCCCCCACCCCCCCAAAATGGGCTTCACTTCTTCCTGTCACTGTAGAAGATGTTGATGGGTTTTCTTGAACCGGATTCCGGGCTCTCAAATATAAAAGGACAAAGGACGATGTTAGCACATGTTTATCACTCACTCACAATGTGCCAGATACTAATACAGACACGGAGAATGAACAAACAATGACACAGGCAAAGGCTCTCTATTAAGCTTATATTCTATCTTCAAGAGGTAGACAAAAACCAGATAAACAGATAAATATGTAACAGTCATGTAGTGATTTTTGCTATGAAGGAAAGTAAAGATGCATAAAGCAGAATAAGGGGGACTGAAAGGGAAGGGCAAAGGGTCTGTTTTGGATTGCACAGTCAGAGAAATCTCCTCTGATAATGTGAAATTTGAGCGGAGACCTGAAGAAAGCAAGGAAGTGTGGAGCATGTGGGTAGATGTAGCTCATTCCAGATAGAGGGAATAGCAGTTGACTTAATGAGGCTTGGCCCCTCAGAGGACTATACAATGAGCAAGAGCAAAGGATGAGGCTCATGTGACAGGCTCCAAATGTGGAACTCACAAAAGCAAAAGACAACTGAGCCCAGAGCTTTCTTCTTTACCACATGGACTATGAGTTTCCTCCTGCCTCATGAAGAGAACATGATATCCTACAGAGTTCTGGCTCTGTCATTCCCAAAATGCTCTGTTGTCATTTTCATGAAATCTTGTAGTTATTCTACCCTCCTGCTTATAATCCCATTACAGTTTCAGGGCACTTGGGACTGCAGCTCACTCCTTTAATGACCCTCAGAAATCCTGGAGGATCTGTTTCCTCCTGCCACCTCTCAAGCTCATCACCAGCGGTAAACATTGGCCACATTTTCTCAATCATGGCAGTCTCTTCTCTGCCACAGCTCTTTTCTTGCTGAGGCTCCATTTAGAGCCACATCACCAAGCAAACTCCAAAACTTACTTCTGGTCCTCCTTCAGGTCTAAATGTCAGCATCATCTTCTCAGAAAGGACTTCTTGGACCACCCCGTTGAAGGTAGCCACACCCCCTCTCAAGAGCACTCTGCTTTCTTTTCCCCTTCTTGTCTCTTAATGTTCACAAAATTTTGAATTATCTTGTTTATTTAATCTCAGGTCTGTGAGAGCAGAGACTTGTCTATTAGTATTACCCTGACAACTTGTCAGGATGCTGGCCTTTAAGGAATATCTTTACATTAACTATAAATATTAGTTACATGAGAATCAATATAGACAATATAGAATTTGGTTGACCCTAATTAATGACTGCAGTCACAACTGTGGTGGGTAAAAGTCAGTAAGCAATATCCCTGAAGAACTCTACCTTACCAAGTCCTATTTCTGTATGGGTTCTACATTCTATATTCCAGGTTTGATTCATTGACCCATTTCTACTTCAATGCAGAGGAATGATCTGGTTCAGAGCATTTTTCTTTTAATGTCTAAATCCAGTGCATTTGAATGAAATAATTCAGACCCACTGTGGAATGGCTTGGAGAGAAGGTGCTAGAATTTGGAAGCTGTGAGACTCAGATTTTGTTTAAATGAAGCATTGTTCAGACATTCATCAGATGACAATATGAGAAATGATTGCTCCAACCTCTGCTGTCAGGTGGCCTGATTCCCAATTCACTGAGATATGGAGGGGGGTGGGAAAGACTACACTTATGGGGAGGAACTGAACGGTGAATGCACTCGTTTCTCTGAGATCAGGTGAAAAAATGAACTCTGATTTTGTGTTTATTCAGTGGCTGAGAAAGAAGACAGCTGTAACATAATCCATCAGAGACAGACATTTGTCTTGAATACATTCTCACTTCTGTAAGCTGTGACTTGAAGTGAAGACTTCTTTCCTGCTTGTCCTTTTGCTCCAGGACCTTCTTCTTTCATGGTAGGGTCAGTTGACCAGCAGGTGTCTGGGCTTTCATCACCAGAGGTGTGAAAGGAACAAAGCCCAAGAGAAGAGGGTGGTCTGCTTTTAAAGTATGTGAGAGCAAGCAAATTGCAATTGTCTTTCAATTATCCTACAGAAGGGAAAAATTGCTTCATTAGGAAATCACCTGTTTGTGAATACCAAGAAGAATATAAAATAACTTATGAAGACCAGTAGAGCTTCTGTTTCAGTGTCAGCAAACTGCTATTCAGAGAACACAGATATCCTCAACTAGAACTCTCTCACGCTTGTATTATTATAATGATGAGAACAGCCATTTAATCAGCTTTAGGAAACAACTACAACAACAAGCAGTAATAGAAGCCACATTATCTGATTATTTCATTTTTAATTTTTGAAGTGAAAGCACCTCAGCTTTGCGTTACTCTTGCCAAATGGTGTTAAACTTAAAAATGAAAGTTTTTTCATTATCATAGCTCAATGTTGGTTAACCCTAGGGCCTCCCTCCTCATCTGTTGCTATAGATTATCACACTCTCTGATACAGTAGACAGTGGCCACAGGTGGCTATTTAAATTTAAATTAATAAAAATTTAATAGAATTAAAACTTCATTTGCTTTTAACACTACCCACATTCCCACAAATGGCTACTGGCTATTGTACTGAACAAGGCAGGTATAAAACATTTCTGTTATCACTAAATTGTTTTGGAATAGCACTGCTTGAGAACCTAAATGCATATATTGAGAAACTCACGGCAGTATAACAGGAGAGATTTCCAATCTGTTCTTCAGCTAGAAAATAATTTCTTGAACAAAGGTATGCATGAAAGGTCAATATATACAAATGATCACGGTTTAGAGATGGTCTTGCTGAAGTTAAAGTGGAAGATTCTAGATCCCTACTCATTTGCCATTTACTTCCATCACACACCAATACCACAGATGACCACAGAACACAGGTTGAAAATCACTAGTACAATTGGTAGAGTGTCATCCTTGAAATGAGCTGAGCTGAATTTTGAATTTTGTCTCTTTTCTTACCAGCTTTCTGAAACTGGCAGTTCTTGGAATTAAGTGCCCTGGTCTGTAATTACACATCAACTGTCAGAAGGCAGTGAGGGGAGGTTTAGTTTTCTCATCTCTCTGATGAAGAACTGAAGCGTGGTGAGGCTACATCCCTGCAAGGCAGTCCTGCACCTGAACCAAACCCGGCCCCATGCGACCCCCAGGCTATTTCATTCTACTGCTCTATAATTTCCTGTTCAAGTTGCAAGTTTTCAAACCAAATCACTTTTTAAAAACCAGTTGTCTGGATGTCACTTGTGATTTTTTTAT
Source organism: Suricata suricatta (assembly GCF_006229205.1). Classification (NCBI taxonomy): domain Eukaryota; kingdom Metazoa; phylum Chordata; class Mammalia; order Carnivora; family Herpestidae; genus Suricata; species Suricata suricatta. The sequence goes on along the minus strand of NC_043701.1, from coordinate 80,250,506 downwards.
TTCTTTTTTAAAATGTTTATTTATTTATTTTGGAGACAGAGCATGAGCAAGGGAGGGGCAGAGAGAGAGGGAGACACAGAATATGAAGCAGGCTCAGGCTCTGGGCTGTCAGGACAGAACTGGACACGGGACTCAAACTCAGGAACCGCAAGATCATGACTTGAGCTGAAGTCAGATGCTTAGCTGACTGAGCTACCAAGGTGATTTTTTTTTTTAAATTAATACAGTGTGTGAATACTTCTGAATGCACTTAAGCAGAAGTTCCCCCTGCCCCCCCTTGAACTAGCAAACAGTAAGTCAGACTTTCTTGGACACCCTTCATACTTCCTTCCTTATATGCCTCATGCTCTTCTCTCCGCAGAGGGTGCAAAGGAAAACTAACAAACAAAACTCCGTAAGTTTTCACACTCACTAAAAAGAGAAAAAATATTTTTCAAAACCCCTCATTTTTGGTGGTGGAATTAGAAACCAAATGGATCAGGGGTTTGGAGCACATGCTCCCATTTCATGGGGCTGAGCATAGACTCGGCTTACTTGTGACCTCAGTTATCTCTAACAATGGTAACTGTGTAGAGAAAGTTTTGACTGTGTCAAGTTCAGTGGTTCTCAATACTGAAATGGCTATTAAAGCCTTTTGGTAGTATAGGATACCCAGTGATTATAGGATAATCTGATGATTATCAGAAAAATCCTTATAGTAACTGAGACACTGATGGACTCCCTCTTGACATCTTCTAGTTCCTCCTTCCCTAGCCCCGGGTGAGAACTTCTGTCCTAAGGTGACTTTGGATACTTTTGCCACTGAAAATGGCATTCAAGGGGAAGCCAGGAGGCTAGGGTCACTCTTATTTTCAGGGTGTGACTTTGGACAAGATTTTCAACATCTCAGTGACTCAGTTACCTCCTCTGTACTTTGAAGAGATTGGCTGACATGACTGCTTCAGTCTGTCACTCACCATTTTGTTCTTTTGTTTGCTATAATCCAATTAAGCCACTGTGAGTAGAAAATAGTAAATAGTAAACAAAACAAAACAAAACAAACTTCACTCTTGGAGCTGGTATCTTCATGCTTCCCATGTCTCTCCTAGGCCTGCTTGCAAGTACTTTTGAGGTTCTTACACTTGTTTCTGAAAACAAACCGGCAAAAATGTGTGTGGGGAAAGAGAGGTAGCAGGAGTAGCCAAATATCCTGAGAACAGAGGCAGAGAGATGCCCATGTTGCACTCAGTTCTCCTATATTCCATAATCACTGATCTGTTCAGGCCTGCATGCTATCTTTAAGACAGATGGAGAGGGCAGAGGCAAAGCTAACTTATCTTCCTATTTTCATGCTCCTAAGTACAACTGATTTGTACTCTACTCCTGGATACCTATCCTAGATTACAACTCTGGTTATAAAACTTTTCTCAGCCAAACCTTCCGGAACTCCCCTGTGACCATAAAATGAAGCTCCAACTGTGTTGAATCCATTTGATATGATTCTACCTTACTTACACTTTATTTATTTTTTAATGTTTATTTTTGAAAGAGAAAGACAGACAGAGTACAAGCTGGGGAAAGGCAGAGAGAGAGGGAGACAGAATCTGAAGCAGGCTTCAGGCTCTGAGCTGTCAGCACAGAACCTGATGTGGGGCTTGGACCCATGACCTGTAAGATCATGACCTGAGGCAAAGTCGAATTGTTAGCCGACTGAGCCACCCAGGTGCCCCTACTTGCACTTTAATTACCTAGGATTCCTTGGATTTCCTCACATGGAAAACAGTCTGTGGTCCTTGCCACGCCTCTCCTCTCCAAGTCTTCAGGAAGAGGATGCTAGAATTGTAGCTTCCTTTAATTTGATCCAGTGCTCTTTCCACTATACTCTCAATCTCCAGACAATAACTGTTTGTTTTTTGACAATAAGCATTTTTGAATCAATGAAATAATTATCAAACTTTAACACCTTAAAAATAGTTTATTAAATTGTCTATCCTGGTCCAAAAATGTCACAGGACAGGAGATGGGAGCAGGGGTCTTTGACTGGGCATTGCCAAGAAGGGTATGGCCAGCAAGATACTTGGGTAGACGGATTATGTGTGTTCCAGGTATGTACACAGAGTTGGGGGATGGGCATGGCACTCAGTATAACTAGAGTAGTGCAAAAAGGAAGAAGAGGAGGCAAGCTATCTTTCCTTAAGAAATGTTTCTCCCATGTGGAGCACTCCATTTTAAATGTTGTTGCTTTGCTGAGTACATCTATAATAGGGAATTTCCCAGCAGAGAAGCAGAAGAATTAGGGAAGATCCTTCCAGTCATATATATATATATGTATATATATATATATATATATATATATATATATATATATATATGACAACTTTGCTGCAGTATAATCTGCTGGGGTCCTTAAAGAAGTGTTTGTTTCCATGATTAAAATCGAGTCTTTACTTAGGGTTTTCAAAAGCATATGTTTGTTCAAAATCCAGAAAGAAGAAAGAACTAGAATTTTCCCAGGAATGAACAGAGAAATGGATATATGGAGTTTCAAGTCACATTGGTAAAATATTGGAGAATGTACACTCTTCTAAATCATAAGGACTGTTAAACTTCTTTTCCTGTTGGCTGGCTGTGTAGACATTACCCATTATAGGGAAGGTTATTCTGACTAGACCTTGCATAGTCCCTTCACATAGGTTAATAGTTAAGTCCTTTAAGATGTTTTCTGGACCAACTGATGAAGGAAGAGAGAGATACCTCCCAGTGCAGATGGAAAGAGTGTAACTTTTCAGGTCTTTGTTATCTCTGTCATGAGGACTACTCGGACATAAAAATACGAAATTCTACATAATGTGAATCAGGGGGCTTGGGCTTCATATTACAAACAAACAAAAATCCAAGTTCTACCACCAACAAATTGTCCTACCAGTGGGTGGCACCATTATCCACATCCTTTGTTAAATGATAGGGTTTAGGGCAGTTCACCCCAGAATGTGCCACCTTGGCATGTGGATGTTTTTTGAGCTGAAGATGGTTAAGGTCCAACAGACCCAAGGAGATATTTCTACTTCCCCATTAACTGCCTAAAAGAATTTAGATAGGGAACCTGTATCACGAAGAGTGCTACTACCAGAAATAACTTTTATTTATTTACATAAGACTTCTCACTTGCACAGCAAACATTTGTGTACCAGACATTTACTCTGCCCATCTTCCTATAGATGGCCTTCCTCCTATTTGAAGCCCTAGACTCCTACCCCCTTCTGCTTAGCTCAAGATGTCATTCGTGGAGTCTCTTATGTCTTTGTGGGGCTCCTGTACATATGTCTTTAAATATACTTTTCTCTCACTAATCTGTTTTATAAAAGTTTGATGATTTGGCCAGCCAAAGAACCTAGAAAAGAAGAAGGAAAAAGTTTTCCTCCCCTCCATCCCCAAGGTAATATTGGTAATAATGCTAAATTTAGTGAAATTTGGTGAAAGTGACAGTCTTGGGGCTCTTTATAAACTCATTCTGCCTCTTTAGTTTGTTTTTAGGTCATAGTGATTATTCAGAGCTTTAAATCTAAAGGATTCTTGCCTCCTTACATAGTTATTTCCAGTAAAAGTAGTGGTAGTAGCAGTCATCATAGTGGTGGTAGTACTGATAGCAATAATTACTCTAGTACTTCTGCTGCGGTGATTCTACTAAACTAGCTACTGTTGCTACTTCCCTCTACTAGTTTGGTTATATCATTAATGTACTGGTATTGTTTGTCAAGGGCTTTAGATACACACATCTAATGCTTACAATCAATCTGTAAGTTGAGTATTATTTTATACTCATTTTATAGAAGAGGAAACTGAAGCTCAGAAGCTCAGTGAGTTTCTGACCTGATATTTGATATTAGATGCATTTGTCTCCAAAGCCCACACTTTTGCATCATTCTTTGTCTCTTATTTGCTACTCACAAATAGCCATAGCTCCAAATCCCTACCTATATGGAATATACATTAAGATATGCACAGCCCAGGGAAAGTGAACTTTCAAAAAGCCATGCAGGAAGTCCAGATGGTTGCCCAAAAATGGCCTGTTTCCTTTGTGCTCACTGTCTCTGGCTTGTCTCAAATGTTTCAAAGTTATCTTAATGTCATTTCAAAGGCAATTGAGGGAGCATCCATGGAGATAAATTGCGTCTGCAGCCTGTTGCTGAATGCATATTAAGTTCTATTCATGGATTTCCTAGCAACCAGAGCCCGATGACGCACGGAGTCAGTGAGCTTGCGTTATACTCATCTAGAGAAATTAAATCACTTGGATTTTATTATTAATATTTTTAGAAAGCCTCACTAGATTAGCTGTTTGAAACACATTGTTATCTGAGTTACTATCAGCAGCTGGTCCCAGTCACATAGGAAGTCACTGAGGACTCTGTAATTTTCACAAATGCTCCAGTGAGAGATTATCTCCATTTTAATATTTTTGACAATTAAGGATTTAGTTGGGAAAGAAGGAAATTAAAAAGAGAAAGCTTGTTCTAGCAGCTTGTGATCTTGGCAAAGTTCTCAAACTTGAGACAAACATATTAGAAATAAGCAGTAGGTGTCCTGGTGAGAAGAGACAAGAGGCTAGGTTCATTTGCATGAAAGGGACATATTGAAATGAAAGAACATAATTTCAACAAACTTAGCTCTCTGCAAGATATTCTATAAGGTTAAGGGCAGAATGTTTTCATATTACGGCTCACTGAATACACTGTTCTACAGACTCAAAAGAGCATTTGAGTTTGTTTTTCAGATTTCCAAACAGCTTGGAGTGGTGCAGGCTTCTCCCAAGTTTCTCCCAAGTTTTAATTTGTGCTTTATTGGACATACACGTCAAATACATATGTGATCTGCTGTAGTGGTGTGAGCACGGCATGCAAAGGCATGATTAGGTTAGATAACCCAATGAACATGACATATTTTAAAGCAGTCAAATTGAGAGGATAGACATTTAATCCAATGAGTCTACTTTGCTTAGAATTTTGATTTCCACTAAGACTATTTTTTTAGGGCAGTTTTAGGTTTACAACAAAATTGAGGGGGAAGGTTCAGAGATTTCCCATATATCCCTTTGCCCCATATATGCATAGCCACTCCCATTATAAACATCCGCCACCAGAGTGGTACATTTGTTACAACTAAGGAACCTACAATGACACATCATGACCACCCAAAGTCCATAGTTTACATTATGCATCATTCTTGGTGCTTTACATTCTATAGATTTGAACAGATGTATAATGACATGTATCTATCATGATGGTGGTATACAGAGTATTTTCACTGCTCTGAAAATCTTCTGTGTTCAGTCTATTCATCCCACAGCACTCTCCAAACCCTGGAAACTACTGATCTTTTTATCGTCTCCATATTTTGCCTTTTCCAGAATATCATATAGTTAGGCTCACATAGTTTATAGCCTTTTTGATTGCCTTCTTTCACTTAACTATCTATCTATCTATCTATCTATCTATCTATATCTATATATATCTATATCTATATCTATCTATCTATCTATCTATCTATCTATCTATCTATCTATCTATCATCTACCTATCTATATACACTTATTTTTAGTGCTAAATAATATTCCATCCTTTGGAGGTACCACAGTATATTTATCCACTTATCTACTGAAGTTCATCTTGGTTGCTTCCAAGTTCTGGAAATTATAAATAAAGCTGCTATATAAATCTGAATGTAGGTTTTTGTACTGACATCAGTTTTCAACTCCTTTCAATAAATACCAAGCAGTGTGATTGTTAGATATTCTAAGAGTATGTTTAGGTTTCTAGAAAGCCACCAAACTGTCTTCCAAAGTGACTGCACCATTTTGCATTCCTGCTAGCAGTGAATGTGAGTTCCTGTGGCCTCACATCGACATTTGGTGTTGTCAGTGTTCCAGATTTTGGCCATTCTAACAGGTGTATAGGAGTATCTCATCTTAATTTGCATTTCCCTGATGACATATGGTGGAACATCTTTTCATATGCTTATTTGCCATCTGTATATCTCATTTAATGAAGTGTCTGTTAAGGTCTTTGTCACTTTCAAATCAGGTGGTTTGTTTTCTTATTTTTGAGTTTTAAGGGTTCTGTGTAGATTTGAGAGACTAGTCCTTCATGAAAGTAAGGCATAATGCTAAACCAGAATTCAGCAAATACACAGATCTAAATTCTTCAGGACAATCCTAGTTTTGACTTGTGCCCCAACCCATTCTGAGTTTGAATCACGGCTGGTTGAGTGTGCCAGGTATATGGACTGATGGTGTGTGAAAAAGCTGAAGCCACTATTCATTAACGCTTCTCCCTCATAGTGAGTTGAGGGTATGAAGGTGCTGCCCTCTGCTTCATTTCCATTGCCACCACATTTAGAAGCCTGATGGGGCCAAAAGGTTTCTTCAGAAGAGTGAGCAATAAAATGTGTGCCAGAGAGCATCCACTATGGCCACCACGCTTGTGGTGGGCTATCCCAGTGCTTACTCTGCTTTTAACCAGGATTCCAATTCTACATATCACGTTTCCAGGTGGTTTAATTTCTAAAACTGCAGAAATTTTGGAAACCACTTCTTTATATCTGATGCCAGTGAGTGGCTCATTTTCTCTTTTTGAAGAGTTTGGAATGAAGACTTGCTTGTTTGAAGAAATGAGCAGTTTTCAGACTTTCAACCACTTTTGCACTCTCCAAAATCACTGATTATGCATGGATTTCATTTCAGTGTTAGTATAACATTTCATATTAATGGCCACCTGTTGCCAGATGGGAAAGCAATGATGGTGCCCAATGAAGTATGTCCTCACCAGTGCAGCACATGGCTCGTATGACTGCTTTGGGAAAACAGACCTCTGAGTGTTTTCAGCAAAAATTAATTATTTTGGAATGAATCTGCCAGTTTTCCTCCAAGTGGCTAAATGTCAATAAACTTGAAATAACTTTTCCTATGGACTTTGATATTAGTGTAAGTTCATATGTATGTTGTGTGTGTATATATATAAAATTAGATTTATTCTATATACCATATATACATATATACTATATATACACATATATGTATACATACTATATATATACATATGTGTATATATATAAAAATATTTTTAAAACCACACATACTTTTTTTAAGACTAAAATTACCAAGATATCAAGGGGAATACCAACCTTTTTTTTTGGCACTATGCCAATTCAAAGGGACTTAAAAAAATTCAGTGAGAGATCTGTACATAAAATGTAATTCTAGAACTGAGCCATCCTATGGGTTATCTTTATAGCTGTCTGTGGCTTTAATTAACAGTATATATGGGAATAACTGAAATCATGATTCATTACTGAAAGAAGGACGTCTAGGAGATGGAGTTCAGGTGGTCTTGCTGACAGAAAGGAAAACCTGACTATCACTTGCTAGCCAAAGCTGTTGAAAAAGATTAAGGGAAATGGTGAAAGCTTATTTGACTTCTAAAATTTATCTAGACCTTCTTTTTTAAGTTTATTTACTTATTTTGAGACAGACAGAGACAGTGCAAGGGGGGAGGGGCAGAGAGAGGGAGAGAGAGAATCCCAAGCAGGCTCCACACTGCCAGTACACAGCCCAATGTGGGGCTCGAACCGACAATGCTATGAGATCATGGCCTGAGCCGAAGCCAAGAGCTGGATGCTTAAGTGACTGAGCCACCCAGGCGTTCCTTTACCTAGATCTTTTAAAAAATATTTCTAAGTTTCAAAAAATTGTTTAGAATTAACATAGAACTTCTGATCTTAATCTAGACCATACAAAATTCATTACTATCTTTTCTCTTTATATGTTTATATGTAATACTACCATTCATTTGAACATATTGGTTGTTTTATAATTTCCATACTATAATCTTCATATTGTTGACATACTGAAATTATGTAATTCCTTGTTTTAACCTGTGAACACATGAAATTATGTGTTCTTAAGACATTGTAAAGAAGGGGCACCTGGGTGTCTCAGTTAAGTGTCCAACTCCTGGTTTTGGCTCAGGTCATGATCTCACAGTTCACAGGGATGAGCCCCTCATCAGGCTCTGTGCTAACAGAATGCAGTCTGCTTGAGATTCTCTCTCCCTCTCTCTTTGCTCCTCCCCTGCTTGTGCTGTCTCTGGCTTTTTCAAAATAAATAAATTTTAATAAACAAAATATAAAAATAAATAAAAATTGTACAGTAAAAAATTTGATTAAACATCTGATACATATTGCTATTCTTTTATATCACTAAGCCCTTTGATAATCTTTGATAATATACTTACATCTCTATTATAAGTTGTAATTAGGTTATTGTGTTTTACCATTTTCACCTTATGTTAGTTTCTATATCTCTGTGAATCATTATGACTCAAACATGAGACTAAAATATCTACATAGTGTATGTTCATGTTAGTAAATCTTATTTGTTCAGCCATAATAAGGTTTTCTTAAAAGGAGAATTAAATGGTAATATTCATAAAGGGTATAGCACTTTATCTTTCATAGTAGCACTAAATAAACATTTATTAATAGATAAACTGATTATTATTAATTTTATTGTTTAATATTTCATATTATAGTAGTACTTCACTGTCTTTTAAATAATAGCTTTCAAGTAAATATTATAGGATATTTCCTTGGGTTACGATGCCCCCCCCCAAAAGAAATACCAGGCAATAGGCTCCCGGTTGTTTTAGCAGTTTCTGCTGTGTATTGTTCTCTAATTCACAGCAAATTCATACTGCAATTAGTCATTCACAGTCCCATCAGCTTCAGATTTTATGATTTTTACTTATTTTGCTAAGTAATTATCAGGCATGGTTTTAGACTATAAGCAGTTTTTCTCAAAGCATGGGGCAGCTCCCGCATTAGGATCCCTTGGGATGCTTGTTAAAATGTTTAGAAGTCTAGCTCTCTTGCAGATCTTCTCAAAGCATCTCTTGAGATGGAACCTGGACATCCCCATGTTGAACAAACTTTCAAGGCAACTCTTAAGCACTCTAAAGCTTCAGAACTACTGCTTTAAAATTATTGTAATTTCCATTTCTTTAACCGAGAGTAAGCCTCAGCATAATACCCTAGATCTGTAGGTGTAGGCAACTGGCAGAGTTTCATAGGAGTAAACAAATCTCCCAAATCCTTGTTCCTCCTCCCCACGTTCCTCTGTGTTTCCCTGATCTAGAGAAGTCCAAATGCTAATATTTTAGGCAACACATAGTTGCAGTTCCATCTGCTGTAGTTGTTACAGGCATCCTATTATTATAATACCCACATAAGCTAATGTTGGAAAACGAAATGGATGGTGTGGTCATGAGTTTGAAAGTGCTGACTGTCTGTACCCTGGCCAAAGGAGTAGTAGTTTCCTGGTAAAGAAATAGGAACATAACATCCCAGATAAATAAAGTAACTGAGACCATGAAATTAACAAAAGTCTTCTCATATTTTTATGTACAACAGTATATTATTAATGCATTCAGTCCATTTCAGTTTGCTTACCTTTAAGATTTACTTGATCCCTGAAATATCTCCTTCATTTTTTGTTAATAAGAGATCAGTTAAAAGAACACAAAGTATGGAAGGACTGAGGAATAAGTGTGTGTATGGGCAGATAGGAAGCGCCAGAAATAAAGTTTAGCAACAAGAAAGATGCTTAATAACCTCAAGAGATATTGACGAAAACTTGAGTTATAAAATCAATGTATCATGTAACTCTATCGTAGGCACAGCTAAAAGTAGTGCTTTGGTTTTGCATCTCATATAATCTTTCTCTCTAAATATATCCAGACAGTAAATGTACAGAGTTAAGCCAAAAACAGTTAGATATGTATGAAGTAATAAACTGCTGTTTCCCAACCTCTAAAATCAAAAGGGAAGTGGGTTTGTTTGGGAGCCCATTTTGAGAAAAGGGATTAAATTATGGAGAAAAAATGCAGGATGACATTTTTTTTCTCCCTCGCTGAGTAGGGCCTAAGAGAGAGAATGGAACTAACTTCTCTTCAACACTTAATGTGGACAGGCACTGGGCTAGAGGTTTTAATATACATTTTCTCAAAAGATTGTTGAGCAAGCAACAGTTTTCACATATACAGCTTCGAAACAAGGTACAAAACCTGAAGTATTGGGGAGCTGTGAACCTGTAGAGAGACACTGAAGTCAATCCTTTAACCTGATCCTCAGATCTTTTCATGTATTTTCAATTCCTTACTGTGTCTCCCACTTGAATGACTCTCCATGACCTTTTATCCTCAGAAACTGCCAATATCACTAATGTCTAGAGTGAGTTTGTGCATGTGTGTGTGTATGTGCACACAGTGGATATATAATACATTCATTTTTTAAACAATTTTTCATTGATATCTTTTTATCTTATTAAAACTTTTCTACCACATCATTTTAATGAGTCTACTGTATTCCTATACAGGTACCATAACTTGTTTAACTAGGAGAATTTTAAACATAGAATCAGTTGAAACTCAGTGGGAAAGCATCTTCCTGAACCAGGAGGAGGCCTCTCTTTTTCTGAATCTGTGTCTTCCGCCACTGACCTTTGCTGGACTGGGGACTGGTCACATAGCATTTCTGCTTGTCCACCTTTAAAATATCTGTTGACTACTCATTTCCCTCTGGGAGATATAGTGATGTTCTATAGGCAATGTGATGTTATCAGGCAAGAGATAAAACTTCAGATGTGTGAATGAGAGTGACTTAGGCTTATACAATTTTAGACATAGAATCAGTTTGAAAAATGATTTAGATTAACATCTTATTTTCTAGAAAAGATGATGGAAGCCCAGGAAATTCAAGTGCCTTGTCCAGGGTTAGGTGGGTAGAATCAAGTTTAAAACCACTTCTCAAATCTTATTTGAAGCTTATTCTACTTTTTTACTACTGCTTCCCCAAGAGATTCCTTTCCTGCACAATGGAAAAACAACAATCATGCCTAGTATGTGTGTTGTATTTTCAACTATCTTCTCTGATTGAATTTTCTTACCCCTCTAAGGTAAACCACATAACCCTCCTTTTTGCCACTAGGAACTAGGGTAAAGAGAGATAAGAAATATATTTAGACAACATACATAGTTACAGGGGTGGGGCAACTCATCAGAGTAACATCTTTGATGCTAGTACAGTGCTAAGTCTTTTACATGTGCTATCTTGCCGTATGCTCACTTCAGTGAGGTACTGTTACCTGCTCAGCTTTACAGACGAGGAAGAGAAATTTCAATGAGGTTGTGATCACTCACTAGGACATGACATAACTGGGATTCAAATCCATGTTGCCTGACTCCAAAGTCTGCACTCTTAATTACTTTATCATGTTGCATTCATATGTTAGTTCAGGCTTTTCATTCAATTTTTATTTACTCACCAAACAGTTGTGAAGGTTCATCTGATGCCAGCCTCCATCCCTGGTGCTAAGAAGAAAAACAACAGATAAGACATGGTCCAGAGCCCAGGAGAGAGACTTTGATGTGGAAAAATATAACAGTAGGTTGTAGGAACTTTGATAGAAAAATGCCCAAGGTCAGGGAGGTAGGGGCAATTTAATTTGTACCACTGAATCCTTAGCATTGAATGCCCTTTCTAAAAATCGATGACTCATAGAGGATGAGTCTGCGTGGGCCTCAAGAAACCAGCTTTGACCCTCAAGTAGAGGGTCAGTGGGAATCTGACAAACTATTGTGATATTTTAATAGCCCTGCCTACATCAAGTTTCTTTACTAAAAGAAGGTGAGAATCTTGACATGTTACTTGTAATACTGGTAAGGGTTAATAATAGAAATGACCAGGAAATATTTGTTAGATGGTAAAAGGCCTAAAACACAATTCTAAACATCTAATTAACTATGGACTAAATACCACTTTGACTTTAAATTAAAATTGTAGGCACATGTATTATTTCCTTGGGCTGCTATAACAAAATACCATTGAATAGGAGGCATAAACACCAGAAATTTACTTTCTCATGATCCTATTACCAGCCCTATTTTACAGATGAGAAAAAGAAATTTCAATGAGGTTGTGGTCATTCACTAAAAGATAACTGGGAATGAAATCCCTGGATTCTTGATTCTGAGACTGGAAAGTCCAAAATCAAGGTTCAAGCTGGTTTGAACCTCGTAGGAGTTCTATCCAGGCCTTGCAAGTGGCAGCCTTCTTGCTGTGTCCTTGCGTGCTGGAGGGAGAAAAGTATCTTTCTCTCTTCTTTTAAAGCCTCCAATTCCATCATAAGGGCCCTACCCTCATGACCTTCTCCAACTCTAACTGCTTCTCAAAGATCCCACCTCCAAATGTCATCACATTGGGGGTTAGGGCATGGGCATATGAATTTTGAGGGGATACAATTCAATTTCTACTAGTGGCACTGTGCAATCAACAACAGTCTGAAATGAGTAGTCTGAGCACACATTTGTTATTCACTGTAAGCCTGAGCCAACTACATTGTTTTCCACCTTTATGTATTCTTATTTTTATCATGATAGTTCTGAGAAGTTTGAATGAAAAATTCAGTCATTTGCTTAGGAGCTAAAATGAGTGACATGGGTGAATTAGCAACAATAAAAAAATAAGAAATCATGCCCCTATGGTTTGAGCTGCAAATGAGAAGTTTCTGCTCAAAGCCTTGGAAAGAAATTAAGAATTAGCATAAAAAGTTAAATTCCAAAGTCATGCCTTAAAGCTGCTAGTAACACTTGACAATATTGGTCTAATTTTGGGATATGTTGGCAGCTAGAGTTAATCTTTCATTACAGTGAGTAGAGTAATAATAAAGATTAGCAGAGTAGGAGACTGGTGAACAACTGAAATCAAATGTTATCAGTGAACAACAATTTGGAGATCGCAAATAATGATATTGTGATACTCTAGAAAATGAAAATTTTATTTTGTTCTCTAGGCAGAGCAAAAGCCAGAGCAATAAAGAATGGTGAATTTAAAGACTTGAGGTTATTCCCACCAGCCCAATATGCCTCAACAAATCTCTCACTACTCTGAATTTTCTCATATGTAAAATGAATCTTTCTTTCTGTCCATCCCTTCCTTCCTTCTTTCCTTTCTTCCTTTCCTTCCTTCCTCCCTTTCTCTCTTCCTTCCTCCTTTCCTTCCTTCCTTCCTTCCTTCCTTCCTTCAGTGAGTACTTATTAAGGCTCTATTACATGCCCATTGAGGGCACCCATGCTAAGGGAAAAACTCTCAGAGCTAAAAAACAAACAAACAAACAAACAACCTTTCTCATAAGATAGGTTTAAATGAGACTTTGTATGAGAAAAGGCTGTAAAAATGTTCAACATTTTAAGTATATGAAGTACTTTTCCCTTTGGAGTCGACTTCTGATTTCAGGATTAATGAGCCAGGGGAGTTTTGTTCATGCCCTTATTAAAGGAAATAAGATTAGTGACTTAGATAAGTTGAAAACTGAGTTCATTAAAGCAAATAATTTTATATAGTTCCTCAAGTCCTCTACAGTTTCAGAACAATTAAGCAAGCAAGGTAATACTAATTATACATTCTGAATTTTAGGAGAAGTTGAAAATGTACCTGCTTCAACCTTATCATGTATTCTGAAAGTTAACCAAAAAAAATCGACTGAGCTTCAGAGGGTTTGATGATTTGGTGGGTCAATAGTAAAATGATCAAAATGCCACGCATTTTGTTCTCTTATTCACAACTGCATCACATTAATTGCATTCCTCCAGGGCACTGTAGTGCCAGCCCTGGACTCTTGATTCCTGGGCACTAAGCTTTCAGGGAGGCTGTGATCACAGTGTTGGGTAAGCCCAGGTCTTTTCCAACTCTGCCCCCATTTGCTCCTTGTGGTTATCTGATTTAGCATATTGGATGAGAAAAGAGAGCATGATGGGATGACACACCTTCCAGTTTCCTCCAAGAAGCCTTTTGGGAAATGGGAAGAGGGAGGGAAGGAGAGAGAGAGAGAGAGAGAGATTCTTTGCTTAATATGTATTTTCCATAAATGCTTCAGAAATGAATGCTGCTTCTGAATTGCCGAAGCCAATTACAATCAATCTATAACAAAAAGTTCTAAACATGTCTCATCTTCAGAAACACAAAGGGGCATATCCCAAAAGTATACTAGAAAAGCCTCTCTCTCACAGTGGAGTTGCTTAGAATTAAGAGCCACATAAATTGAATTTCAAATTAAACAGGCCTACTAGTAATTGCGCAAACTGGGATTCTAGGCTTGACGCTGGCAGTGTTGTGGCATATTTACAATGGCTGAGCTTGTCCTTGACACTTGACTACTGTTTCCTTTGAGGAGATCTAGGGGCCAAAAACAGGTTATATAAATCGGTGTCTATTTCATCCAGGTTTTGACAGGTCAGAGGGAACAAACACTTCTAATAGGATCAGACTACTCAGATCAATATTCAAAATTGTAAGACTGGCTTGTTTACTCGTTAGGGTCTCGATCATTTGTGGAATTTTGTTGGAAGAAGAGAGGTTCGAATAAACTAAGTTCATTTTAAGTGGGAAACTTGCAAAAGTAAGGATTGTTTTTTTTTTCTTATTTGCTTTTTACGTCAAGCTTCTGATTAAAGAAAATAGTTGTATAAAAAAATTCCATTTTAAGCAAACACCTTCACTATTGATAGCAGTCTCAGGAGAATGAATCAGTGGGTTTCTTTGAGCAGTTGGTTTGTTTTTATCTCAATGGACTCTGTGTATTTTATAACTGATGTTTCCCTCTGCATTTTATCTGCTAGAAAGATTGGAGCCCAAATTCATAGCTCACTTTTTGCAAACGTATCAGACTTTATAGCAAGTACTTTGAATACAAACATCACTCCTAATTCTATCTTTCTAAACTTTTATCTGGTTCATTCCACATATACCAAATATATTTTATCTTATTGCATGGTAACCTTTTTTGAATTTTCCTAAGTATTTTTTTCTAAGTATTTTTCTTGAAACAAAATGCAATGCATATAATATGGTAACAATTTTTCATAATGTTTGCAGGGTCAGTGAATGCATAGAAAATGACAAATATTAATATTAAAAAACTAACTGCCATTAGGTAATCCTAAAATAAATTACTCCAAGTTATAGTTTAGAAACAAAGTCCTGAGAGTTTCAATTAATTCTAAAGTACATGCAAATTGCAGCTACTTAAAGCTGGGAAAAAGGACAGAGGATATTTCTATTTGCTTTTTTAAAAAATTTTCCACGTATAAGCATGGGGATTGAATTCTCTACAGACCGTGTGTGATAGCTGCTTTTTCCTCCCTGCTTGCAATTGCTACTTTTAAAGATTTTAGGGCTAGGCCAAAGTTAGTAATTATTAGTTTGCACTATTCTTGCTATACTAGTTGCTAAACTACTGAAAAGGATTGAAATACATCCATTTCTGTTGGTAGAAAGACCTTGCCTTGCTAGTTACCTTCCAGTCATCCTGTCCATTCTGGCCATCCTCTTACATACCCGAGCCTTGCCTATAATTCATCAATTAAAGGGTTAATGCCTGACACCAGAGGTGGCCTCTGGTAACCTGCTCCATTCTGTCACCCCTATTTAATGGTTTTAAATATTTTGAATATCATCCCTGGTCTCCATGTGCAAACCAAGATAAAATCTTGTACAACGAATGAGTAAACTGGAGAGGCAAAATGGTAAAGTAAAAAAATCTGGGTCCTCCCCTTAAAAGAAAAAAAGATCGGAGGGAGTGGAAAATGATTTTGGATAAAATCTTCAACCAATTGATTATCTAATCAGTAAGTATTTTTGAGTTTTTAGTATGTCTTTATCACTGTGCTAGTCATTTTAGAAGATATAAAGAAACGTAATACCCGGTTGGGGAGGTGACAATATGTCTGTGACAAGATAATTGCCAACCTAGGTAAGTACTATATGTTAGAGACTTCAGAGATGAAGAGAACACTGATTGAGTATAATTAAGATTTATTTGGGGGAGGCAGAACTTGAACTGAGTCTTAAAAAATGAAAAAGATTCACAAAGGTGAAGATAAAAATTTAATTCTATTCTGCACAATCAAACCTAAGGATGCTGTATCACTGTCTTTATATGTGATTAACATATCTCTTACCAAATTAAGAACTCCAATGATTGCTTTTGGCCTTCATCCTGTGTGACATCAGCTCTCAGTTTGTGGACTTGGTAGCTTGATGTGTCAGTAAGAACTTATAAGAGGAGCAACAGCTGCCCTCCAAAAAGTCAATTTTAGGTTGGCCTTGAATTCATAGGCTACTCATGTAAGATTCCATTTTTATTATTTTTTTAATGCTTATTTAATTTTGAGAGAGAGTGACAGAGCAGGAGTGAGAGAGGAGTGGAGAGAGAGAGAGAGAGAGACAGAATCCAAAGCAGGCTCCAGGCTCTGAGCTATCAGCACAGAGCCCGATGGGGGGCTCAAACCCACAAACCATGAGATTATGACCTGAGTGGAAGTTGGCAGCTTAACCGACTGAGCCACCCATGCGCCCCTCCATTTTTGTTTGAGTGAAGAGATGGAACTAGTGATCCATATTCTTAACAAATCCATACGGGTGCTGATTAAATCCCCTCATTTTGCATTTAGCTATGCTCTGCTTCTGGTATGCAGACCTGACTTCTTGACTATCGGCTCCCAGACCAGAATTTGGTGCTCTTTGAGAAAACTTAAGGGAAACTCAAACCTGAAACTCACTGTGTTAATAAACAAAACTGAACCACATCAAAACAGAACTCCAAAGAGCCATCACTGTATGTAACTGTATTACAGAGATGTAGAAGAAACTGTTCTGTAAAGGATGAGAACAAGCTGTGAAACTTCTTTGTAACACATAGTATGTTAAGAAATGGCTGTTCAGAAATGGCATAATGCTGGTTCTTAGGACGGGTCTTGTCATATTTTCATTTGTAAATATTTGCTGGGTAAAGACTGGATAAAATTGCACAGAGTTTTATACATGGGCTCTGGGGTCTCAGCTCAACTTTAGGACTTTAGTTGTTTCACATTGTGCCTTTTTTTCTCCCATTGGTTTATGACTGAAAACTGACATTTCCCAAGGAGGTTTCAGGGGGCAGAAATGTTTCCCCAAATCAAATGAAAGTCCTATGATGGGCTGCTTTCTCAACTGCTTTTAGGGAATTACAGTACTTAGAGAGGACTTTAAGGCAGTGAGAGAAAGACAGAATGAAAAGAAGGCAAGATGTGTGACTTTTTCTTTCCCTTGTATCTGTGTTGATTACTTACATTCAGAAACTTACTGAGAGGCAAACATGTGATATTCACCTAGTTTAGTCTTTTTTTAAATGTTCATTTATTTATTTTGAGAAAGAGAGAGAGCAAGGAGGGGAGGGGTAGAGAGAAGGAGACAGAATCCCAAATAGGATCCCCACTATCAGCTTTGAGCCCAATGTGGGGCTTGAACCCACAACCTGTGATATCGTGGCCTGAGCTGAAACCAAGAGTTGGCCACTTAACTGGCTGAGCCACCCAAGCACCCCTCAGCTAGCCTTTAAAAACATTGCACGTACATGCTATTGGGGCTTTCATAACTAATTATTTTTTGCCTCAGAGGACTACTGTTATTCGGGAATTTCTTATGGCTTGAATACTATGAGAATCTTCCTAGCTAAGAGGAAAAGGCCAACCAAACTTGTACCATAGAACTTAAAAGGGTAGATTCAGAACACTGGAGCAAGTGCATGGATTTAGGGAGGCTTGTACTGAAATTAAAGGAAAGAAAAGGGCAGCATGCAGGACACCTGCTGATTAGAAGGTCTCTGTGTTTCCATTTTTACTTTTCTGTTACATTATAAACTTGATGAGAGAGTTAGTCTCCCTCAGCTATCTTGGACATCCCTGCCTACAGGTTTACATAAATGCGATATTGAGTAAGAAAACCTCAGAACAGCATTAGATTAGAATATTAGAAGAATTTGTTTTAAGAGTTGCACTGCCAGTTTCCAGAGTCCTTGATATCACATATTAGCTAGTTCACCCCTCTGGTGCCCCTCAACTGTGGAAAAAAATTGATGCCTCAATCTTGCATTATTTAATTCTTAAAATTAACACCTTACTTCTCACATCGCCTTTCGTATATCAGATAAGAGGCCACCACATTAGTCAGTTATCACTTGCATCTTTTTTCCAGGCACTTTAGAGATCAATTTTGGGGTAATTTGATCCCACAGGCAATCCAATTGGTGGCTCTGTTGTTTTTTGATTGCAAGATAAAGCCTAGAGTAAGGATGCTCCAATACACAACCCTCCTCTACCTTTCTACTTATTGCCAACCATTGCTAGAAGCATTGATTCTTGGGATTTTAAGAATATTAAATTGAATGTCTTCTACAATATTCCTATCCACTGACCATCCTAGTTAAGGATTCCACTGACTGCAGAGTTCTTTGTCATGGAAAGTGAAGTTCTGCTTTGCCATGCCACTGTGTTCTGGACTGCTTAGTTCTAACCTCTTGGTATGTAGTAGGATTATAAATTCTCTACCCCGTGACAGCTCTTAGAAGGCTAAAAACAGCTGCATTTAAGAAAATGAGAGATTCCTTCCCTCACTTTCTTATTAGATTCAAAACAATAGTCACGAGCTTTCTGTTTTCCTGTTCCTAATTATAATTCCTTTAGGTCACCAGCTTTCACCTACTTCTCCCCACATTGGCTTATTTATACCTCTATGGTAAAGTTAGGAAGAGGAAAAACACACTAAGGTATAGGGAGTTGGTTAAACAGGAGTTGGAGGATTATATATATATTTAAAAAAAGCAAAAAGCACCAACACACAGAGGGAATGACCGTAGAATGCAGCTATCACTCTAGAGCGGGGCCCTCAGGGGAATCCCGTGTCTGGGAGAGGAGTGCTGCGGAGCGGGGACTGAAGAGCTGGTGCTGTCTGGGCTCTTGCAAGCTCCTCTGGAAGTTGAGGGGGAACTCTGTGGAGAGGTGCTAGGCTGCTGTCACACCGGTGATACCACCAATCAGACAACTGGGAAAACAGTGATGCCAATGGGGCCAGCCCCTCCATAGCCTGGAGGAGGGCCTCTGTTAAGCTGCCGCTCTCTGCACTTGAGTTTGGGAAACTGCCTGCCTAGTGGTCTTATCCCTGCGGAGAGGTGATGACCCGGTTCTGAGAGTGTCCAGAGAAGCCAGAGGCTGAACCCAACAGGAAGAAGAAATAACCTCCTCCCATTCTCTAGTCTTCAGTCTCTCTCCAGGGCTTCCCACTGGCAGAACCTAGCAGGGAGCCAACTGGCAAAGGAGAAATACATTTTGCAGACCTCTGACCTGTTTCCCAAAACAGAGTAAGGAATAAAAAAGAATGCATTTGGAACTGAGACAAAATAGCCCAAAAAATTCCTTTTAAAAACTCATTTTTTAAAACTTTAGTTAGAAATGCAAATAAAGATGGATCAATTTCAATTACATTTTCAAAGCAGGATTACATTTTGAATATGAATATGAGTGTTAGCCTATTTGTTCATATGTAGTCACACAGGAAGAGCTGCTCCATCATCCCTATTCATTTTACTTGGGGTCTTTTGTTGTTGTTAACTTTCCTGTAAATCAAATTTTCTCTAGCTTGAAGATTATGAATTTCTTCTTTGGGGATTTCTTCATGTCTCATATGTATTCCCTCTAGTGTCTAATTTCATGGAATAAAGAATATCAGAGTACAAGTTAACTGCTAAAACTCAAATTACCAAAATAGAATCTCTACAGACTAACTCACTCGGGAGGTTAAAATT
>NC_043701.1:80182213-80230701 GCF_006229205.1 Suricata suricatta | reverse complement strand
AGGGTCTCTTCTAGGAAAGAGAGATAATACAATCAGTTCCAAACCTTTATGAGGAGAACATAAGATGATAAATATGAGATCACCAACATGATCCTTTATACCAATAATACTAAAAATATTGTTAATAGCAATTACCAACTGATCATCTTGCCTGTGCTTCTCTGATATACCGGTATGCAGTGTTATCAAAGCTATTCTTTGCCTGCTCCCTTCCATGCTGTCATGTGGCCAACCCACACAGAGTGCAGCCCAAAGCGTGCGCCCGCGCTGCTACATCAGCCTAGATTTCTTTTCACGTCCCTGCGTGTGCGCATGCATGCACAAGCACCTGCCCTTAGTGGACAACTGGCAAAGTGATCTTCCCCCTTGCTGTCTTCCATTCTCTAATACATAAGAATGTGATGGTAAGACTGGTCTTTTTCTGCTGTAGAACAAAGATAAACTCAAATTCTTCTTAAAAATCAGACTAGTTATCCACATATAAAATAGAGCAAAGAAATTACTGACATTGTCATTTTGGAGATTGGTGAGGCTATGGAATAAAACACAGGAGTTTAAGGAGTCAGAGGTATTATCTCTTCTAAACCATATCTTCTTCAAACAACACAAAATTATAGAATGATTTACTGATGAAGCTTCATTATGAGGTTGCTTCTTTTTCTTCTCTTTTTTTATATTAACATACAGTAGTAGTATTACATAAATACTTAGGTAACCGAGACCAAGAAAGGTTAAGTGTCCTACTTCAGGACACTGGTGAGTTTAGGCAACGCTAAGAATGGAAAGTACTTCTGGGTTTACTTTTCAAATCCCAATGGGTTAGCCTTTTTGAGGGACGTGGTGTCCGTCCCAGCCACTTTTGCAGTGGGCCCCTCGGCTCACAGCACTTGACATTTCTGTGCAACAGATGGCACCACACGACGTGGGCCTTCTCGGTGAACCCCCTTCCCATGCTGGTACCAGGCTCCATAACAGCAGGCTCCGTATCAGAGCCTGCTGTGCTGATCACAGCTCAGGCTCCTTGTTTTCTTAAAGTGCAATGTCTCTTGTCCCCACCCCCCATTTATTCTGAACCCTTCAGCAGCTCAGCACAGCAAGCTTGACAGGACCTGTCTTCCTCTACTGTTAATTTCACAGCCGGATGAGTAGAAAGGTAATTTATATGGGTCAGTCAGATTTAAAATGCTGCTGTGTCTCCTGACGAGGTGGAATGAGAGGATTTAAAAGAATTATTAGTGTGGTCCAGAGCGGCAGTCTGTGGTTTCTTCGACACAGTCCTATACCTTTTCCATTTGGTAAATGCCCCACGTGGCCTCCACATGTTGACTGTGGATTACAACCAAGATGAGAAGCAAGCCACTGGGGGAAGATTTTTGTTTTCATTTATTTTTAATTAATTGCAAACTTCCTCTTTCATTTGGCTTGCCACGCTCTGCAGATCCTGGTGACACAGGAGCTCTGCCAGCATTAGGAGCGGCTGTGCCGAACTGTGAGCGGCTTAAAAGTACCAGCCAGCTGCTTTGCACTCAATCCTCAGGGAAGGTTTGAAATAAATTTGCATGCTTGGAATTCACCTTCAAAAATGATCCAGTTGATGTTGCTGAAATCCATGTTTCTCTTTCCTTAATTCTCTCCTTAAATTACAATGTTCGTAATTATACATTATTATTATTCAAAACATAGTTATTAATTTTCAGGGGATAAATAGAGTATCTAGGGGCACTTTAAGGTGAAAGTCATTGAGAGTTTTCCCTGCCTTTCAGATCTTTACTGAAATCCCTAGAACTAGTAGTTTATATAAGGAAGGAATGATGTTTAACAACAGAAGAGGCAAAAAAAAAAAAAAGAGGAAAGAAAACAAAAAGAAAAAAGAAAAAAGGAAAAAAAGCAAGTTAAGGCAGGTGAAACCCCAGGGGCTTGAGAATCAGTTACATCTCTTTTGAGGTCAGACAGATGTGAGTTGCATCTTCCGCTGCTGAATAACTGTGATCAGGTGAAATTATTCAATGACCCTAAATCCTTAGGTTTTTCTTCCATAAAATAATTGTAAAAACTAAATATGACAATCAAAATGAAACATCTTGTGCCTCTGTTGTATGTTCTATACATGGTAGCACTTATTAATATAACCTAACAAAACAGAGCAGAATTACCTAAATATGGAATCTATGTGTTTTTAAATATAAGTTGAAAACTTTGTGTTTCAACAAGATGGCCAACTAGGATAACAGAGACACGCTCTGGCTACAACCACCTAGAAAATGGGAACATATAAAATAACAATGATAACAACAAAAACAAAATTATTAGATATCTGAACCCCTGAAACAGAAACAGAATTCTCCCCAGGAGTAACAACTGAAGGAAGAACTAGAAACCTGAATGGCAATTAGAAGCTCTCAGTTGACTAAGCATGTCCTGCCTTGGGGAGGGACAGTACCCGGGTCCCTGGTAATCCAGATGCTTTGGTTTTAATACCTCGGTGGAGTCCAGAGAGGGGGCCTTGGATCCAGGCAAGGAAGGAAAGGTAACACCGAGACTGCTGCCTGAAGTCAAGTCCCTTCAAGTGTTTTGAGTCTAAATAAAAAGGTGGCTTAAAAAAAAAAAAAAAACAAAAAACAACCCAGCTAGACAGCATGGAGAGAGAACAAAAAATACAGAAGCTGAGTAAAAATGAAGATATCTCCTTGGGAAATCACGGGCCCTTGTCTTGGCTGCACTGGAGCTTCGACATGATTTTACAATTCTCTGGAAAAATCCAAGCCTAGAAATTTACATACAATTTGTCCAAAAATCAAGTAAATCTAGTGAAATAACAAAATGAATAAAACGGGGGCGGGGGGGAAGGGAATGATAGTGTCAAAGCAAACACTGGTTCTTTGAAAAGACAAAATAGTAAGATTTTGAGCAACAATAATAAGGAAACAATGAGTGTGGGCACAGGTAAATCATATTTGGAACAAAAAGAACAATTGCAGATTGTGTGTATGTGTGTGTGTGTGTGTGTGTGTGTGTGTGTGTGTGTGTGTATTCAGAAACTATATGGAGATAAATTTGAAAGCTTTAGTCAAAAAAATAAAATTCTAGACAAATTACCACATTTACCAAAATGACTACACAGAAGATGAATAGTTTTATAACTGCTAAAGAAATTGAATCAGTAGTTACAAACAAATCCAAATAAAGTCAATCAAACAGAAGGTTTTACAGCCAAGTTCTACACATTTAAGAAAGATATATACTTTTTAATACAAACTCTTCCAGAGCATAGAAAATGCTTTACCACTCATTCCATGAGTACAGTAAACATTTAAAATCCAAACCTGTCAGAAATGTAGTGCCACAAAGGAATACTGTTGGCTGATATCATTTGTGACAATGCTACAAAATCATAAATAAAATATTCATAAGACAAATTCCATAGTGTACTAAAATGTATAGTATGACTGAGTGGGGTTCATTTTAGAAATACCAAGATGGATTAACTTAGACAAATCTATTAATTTTGTTCATTAAATAAAGAGACTGAAAGTGAAAAACATAAATATCTCAACAGATTAAAAAATGATTGATAAAATTCAGTACTCATTCAGGATTTAAAAAAATCCAGACATTTACACTAAAATTAGAATTGAAGGAGAATTCCTTAATTTGGTAGACTTTTGGTTGATAGAATATCAACCAAAAACTTGCAGCAAAATCATTAGAAGCTCCATTTAAATCCCTCATAAATGATGCTTGCTATCACTTTATTTTCTTATTATACTAGAGATTTTAGCCAATGCAGTAAGACAAACTAATTAATTAAAAAATTTTAAATGTGAACAAATTAGAAAGAACAAAGTAGATTTTGCTGATGATATGACTATCTCAGAGAAAAATGTAGGAAAGGGATACATGGGTGGCTCTGTGGGCTAAGGGTCTGGCTCTTGATTTCGGCTCAGGTCATGAACAGCCAGTTGTGAGATCAAGCCCCACATCAACATCACAGAATCTGTTTAAGATTCTCTCTCTCCCCATCATTCTCTCTGCTCCTCCCCCAGTTGCTCGCAAGCTCACTCACTCTCTCTCTCTCAAAATAAATAAATAAATTTTATTTTATTATTTATTTTAATAAATAAATTAAATAAAAAGAAAAATGTATGAAACTCTACAAACTATTAGTACCAGTAATAGTTCATCTAGACTTCTAGATATAAGAACGATGTACACAATCAGTAGTATATCTTTATATCTTTCATAAAATGTAGTTAATGTACCTAAAGGTAAATATAGCAAAAGAAATGCAATATCTATATGAAGACATTTACAAAATTCTACTTGAAGGACCTAAAAGAAGAGTTAAATTCACAGAGAGAAGACATGTGCAAAGATTTGAAGGCTTAATATTCAAAGAATGGTAATTCTCTAATTAACTTATAAAGTAAATTTAATTTCACAGGACTTTATAACTCTAAATGTCATATAAAAGCACGAAGCACTGAGAATGAGCTAAAATAATTTTATGGAAAGAGATGAAGCATAAGGCATCAGGAGGAGAAGAAGGAGAATGAAACCAAGAGACATATCCCCCGAGAAGTAAACTTTTATATAGTCACATTAAATGAAACAGTGTTACGGACATGGAGAGAGAGATCAATGGAAGAGCAGAGAGCCTAAAGACACTCATCCCTATGTGGGAACGTCATGTAAAGTGGAGTAGCCTGACAAATGCAATAGGGAAATTTGGGCTGGTCAGTAAATGTTACTGGGACAATAGGCTAATCCACAGAGAAAAGAATGCTAGGCTCCTACTTAATACCGTACACAAAAACATACTGCAGATGGACTGAGTACTAAATGTAAAAATCAAAACTTTAAAAATATCAATAAAGAATACACAATAATATTATATGACTTCGGGTGAGAGGTGTTACTTAAACAACAAAAGGGGTGCCTGGGTAGCTCAGTCGGTTAAGCCTCGGACTTCAGCTCAGGCCATGATCTCATGGTTCACGAGTTCGAGTCCCATGGTGGGCTCTGTGCTGGCAGAGCAGAACCTGGAGCCTGTTTGGATTCTGTGTCTCCTCCTCTCTCTGCTCCTTCCCTCCTTGCACGCTATCTCTGTCTCTGTCTCAAAAATAAAAAAATTAACTTTTTTTAAAATTTGAAGAACAAAGAATAACAAAATAAAAGAAAACCATGCTAAATTTGACTTCATTAAATTAAAAGCCTGTGCATGCCAGAATATACCATTAACAGAGCTAAATAAATAAATAAATAAAACTACCCACACTGAGAAAAGATATTTTCCATCTATATAAGTAACAGAGGAATAGTATTCAAAATACATAAAGTCTTCTATAGATCAATAAGGAAAATAAAAATGACCTTTTAAAAATGGGTAAAGGATATGAAAAAGCAGTTTGCAAGAGGGGAAACTGGACTATAGGGGATGCAAATTAAAACAAGAGTAGAAACTATCTCATCCTTTAGAGATAAGAAAGACAAGTCTGATATTACCAAATGTTGTTAAGGATATAGGGAAACGGGACTCAGGTAACATCAGCAGGAGAATAAATTAGCACAACCACTCTGGAAAACAAAAGTGCATGCAATCTCTCCATGCATTAATTAGTATGCATGGGAACACATATATCCTAAAATTATATTTCTAGTTATACATCTTAGAAAAACTCTCACACGTGTGAGCACAAGGGGTTATACTTCAAATTTTTCATTGCAGGACTGTTTGCAACTGTGAAAAAGTGAAAACAATCTAACTGTCCCTTAGTAGAGGACTGGAGAGGTA
Source organism: Suricata suricatta (assembly GCF_006229205.1). Taxonomy (NCBI): domain Eukaryota; kingdom Metazoa; phylum Chordata; class Mammalia; order Carnivora; family Herpestidae; genus Suricata; species Suricata suricatta. The sequence continues at coordinate 80,224,910 of NC_043701.1, read as the reverse complement.
TGCTGGGTTTACTTATACAAGGAATACTATACAGCAGTTCAAATGAATTAACTAGATCTACATATACGAATATTTTAAAAAATCCTCATGAATAGTATGCTTAATGAAAAAAGCAAGTTGTAAAAGGATACAGACACTAGTAGTATCATTTAAAATAAAATTTAAAAATACATCAAACAATAACGTGTTATTTCTGCATCCATGCACAGGTGGTAGAAAGAATAACTAAAAAGGCCAAGATATATAGACATTTGATCAGTGTGGCATTACTCAAAGAGAGGGGAAGAGAGGCACACTGCTGGTGGACTTTATCTGTGCCTGTGCATTTTACGTCTTAAAAAAAAGTCAAACAATAAAGAGACATGGAAAGCAAATGTGAATGAAAAATGTATTTTGAATATGGTGGGGAAATATATGAAGTTATGCCTTTTCTGTATCTTTGTACTTGAAAATATTTCAGAGTAGGAACTAAAATTTTCAAAAGATAAATAGCCAATATATTTTATATATTTCAGATAAAGCTAAGCCTCACTCTTCAGATAAAGCTAAGGGGTTGATGTGCCTCCGGTCCCCATCATCATCCGTCTTTGAGAATCACTGGCAAGCATAGAATGGAATTGTTATCTGCCAGTATTTTGTTACAATTTACTGCTTGTAATTTTTGTTATCAAAGTAATAGCACCTTCATTTTCCCAACTTGGAAGTATATTCTGATATTAATTATGCTTCTTAAATCTGAACATGCCTTTTGGAAATGCTTATAATATGTTCTCTCCAACCCCATCTCACCTCATCCAATTGGGAATCACAGAGAAAAGAATTAGTACACACACACACACACACACACACACACACACACACACACATATATATATATATATATATATATAAATTTTTTTTTTTTTTGGAAAGCTCATTAACAGAGTCTAAGAGATAAGGAGACAAGTGTCAGAATTGGAGCCAGGAGTCCTGGCTTCTCTCTCTGTTCAGTAACTGTGGAGCTATTTTCTTAACTTTTCTGTGCTTTAGTTCCTTTATCTTTAAAGTAGAAGTGTTGACTTACCACTAAATCCTTTCCAGCTCTAAGGTTTCGTAATGTTTTGAAATATGTGAGTGAAGTCAGTTACAAAACTAAGTGATGATTGGAATATATGAACTGAGGAAGAGTCAAAGGACTCCTCCATGTCACAATATCTCTTCCTCTGTCTTTGCCAGAGTGTCACTGTTTCAGATTAAGGTACTGAAGGCTGAAATTTGAAAGCAACCGTTCATTAATGCCTTGGTAGAAATAAATTTTAAGATAAGTATGCCAAATTGCTGGCTTCCTCAAAGGTTCTGGGGCACAGGGCTGATAGTTTAGATGCAAAGGTGAGTTAGGATTGAGCCAGAATGTTGCGAGCTCTGTCCTCGGAGGGATCCTTGTCCTTCAGAAGGACGCAGAGGGCACTGTATGCTTGGGAATAATGGATCCTGAATAAGGGAAAGAGTGGACAGAAAAGAATCAGAGACTGAGCATTGCCACAAGTTCACAATGGCAGCACCCAGTCACCTCTTTTTTTTTTTTTTTTTTTTGAAGCTAAGAGGTTAGATAATTGGCCCAAAATTACTTGGTTACTACAATCATTGTTACTTTTTTTCCCCATAATATTTTATTGTCAAATTGTTTTCCATTACAACACCCAGTGCTCTTCCCCACAAGTGCCCTCCACCATCACCACCACCTCTTTCCCCCCCTCCCCCTTCCCCTTCAACCCTCAGTTCATTCTCAGCATTCAGTAGTCTCTCAAGTTTTGCATCCCGCTCTCTCCCCAACTCTCTCTCTCCCAGTCACCTCTTAAATTTCAGCTGATGAAAGAACTGCCTGTCCGAGGGGTTGGGGGCCATCCCAACAGGTCATGACTCCACAGAAAAGAGGCACTGTAGCAGCTGCCAGCATTGCTGCAGCCTCAACTCAATATCCATCAGGAGGGGAGACCCCACCCACCCTGTGGCCCGAGCAATACTGCCTAGTATGAGACCACCCATGGGCTAACCAACTGGGTTTCCCGCTGCTCAAAGGGTGCCAATAAGCATACCCCTTCCCGGGAATTAGACCCCATCCACCAGGAACTAGAGGTCCACCTCCCCCAGGTCCACCAGGACCCTAGAATATTGTTTATCCTTCTTAGGTCACTTTCCCCCTGCAATGTGTGGAGCTACCATACATCCTTGTGAAATTGTCTAAAGTATGAGCTTTAGTTCCCTCTTTGGTGCATTCATATAGCTAACAAATGCACAGAGCAATTTAAAAAAAGTTGTTTGTTTTATGTAATGAGGAAGGATATTTTAAAATGTTTGAATCTGTGTTAGGAGTGGTATTCTTATCTTAGGATGAAGTTGAAGAGGAGCCATTATTAGTCTGCCAAAGGAAATGCCCCAGTGGGTGTGCCTCTCCAGGAGTACAGAGATCCTGAGCTTAGCGCTCAGTTAGAGTTACATTCAAGGTAAGTTAGATTTGATAAAAAGGTGAAGGAAAAAAAGTTCAAAAACTCTGACAATGAACAACCTATTTTTTTTTTTATCATACAGGAATTTCTGAATTGGTGTGAAACTTTTCAAGGATTCTACAGGAGTGATTTAAATGTAATTTCCTGGAGTCTTAATTGCTAATTATTTTAACTAAGAGTTCTAAATTAAACATTCTCTATTTTGAAGGCTTTAAAGAGTTTAAAGCAATTGCTGTCATTGGAAATGTGTTTAGTATCTGTTCTCAGGAGTGGAATCTAATCAGCCACATAAGCATGGTGACCTCAGAAATATAGCCAGAAGCATCAGCCTTAATTATATTGAGAACTCAATGTCCGCTTGAGTGAGATGCCACTTTAGATGGGTGCAAAGTTTGGGAATTTAAACCTCAGAGAATTTAAATATCGTATTAAAGTTTCTTTTCGTGACACAGTGATCTGGTCAATAGATCAACTCTTGATTAAAAAAAAATATTGAGATTGATGATTTAGAAGTAAGACAGCCACACAAGTCGGGGTATTTTTTTCTGATCATACCCTAAATGCCATTCTTTCAATTGGCTTTGCCTCTTCTTTGCCAATCTTACATACTATACATATGTGTAAATAAAATACTTATAGTAGTCACTGCCTACCAAGTATAAGCCTTTCAATACTTAAGACCATAGAGCTCAATCAAATGCTTTCAGAAGTTAGAAAGAAGACTCACCCATTCTGCCATTTTTTTAATGTCCTGATAAAATTTTATATTTCCATATGCAGGGCCCCAAAGAATTTTGTAATAAAACATTTGAGCTACTGTAACAAGAGGTTGAGCAGAATTTTAAGTTTTGCTCTGAGTTGTAGCAAGTCCCAAATCTGTGCAGGAAAGGTATCAGGCACCTAGAATTCTAAATGCAAGGAGCCAAGAGTTGCTGGGACCAAACAAATTTCTGCAGAAATTAAGCCTTACCAGTGCAACTCTCTCCACCCCTAACCAATAAAAGAGGACTTCTTGGGGTGAGAAGAAACTCCCTTTTGGGAAATTCAGTGTTCCTGAAGATGGTTGCACCTCACTTCCATTTTGTTTCCCAGTTGGATTTTTGCTTAACCCCTAGACTTGCTAACTGCCCCTGTACTGTTGAAAAGAAAAGGCAATTTGGGAGAGAAGTGACAGAACCCACAGGTAAAGTGAGACCTGGGTCTAAGATACACACCCCAGTTTTCCCTAATCCAAAATTTCCTGGTTCTAAGAGTTGTCTGGACAGACTAGATGAGCTGGGAGCTGTAAGTGTGCCAGATGTGCTACGCTGCAAGAGGCGAATAGACTGCATCACGGACGATCTGTTGGGCCTCTGCCAGAAGTCACAGAGTTCTCATCCAAGTATTATGGGGAAATCTTTCAGAGGGCTCACTGATCTTTAGCAGTGAGGCATACTGGAGCTACCATACATCCTCATGGAGCCCAGAGGCCACAAGCAACAATGGCAGTCTTGAGCAAACTGGTATGAAACACAACCTCCCCAGTCAGGTGACGGCATTTTCTCTCTTCCAGACGGAACACGTTCTCCTTTTCCATGGCCACTCTCCTAGTTTAATCTCTGTCTTGCTCACCATGCTAGAAGATTTCTAACCTTTTTCTGTGCATCTAGACCAGTTGTTTCATATGTCATTCTCCAACCAGCTACTAGAATGATCTTAAAAAGACAAATCTAATCAAATCACTACCCAGGTTGGAATTCTCTGATGGTCCCTCATGTTACCATTAGGATCATTCAGACCCATTAATTAGCTTTCCTGGTCTCTCTAGCCTCATCTCTTGGCCACGATGAACTTCTTTCAATGTCTCCATGTTGCCAAAGTAACTCAGTTTCACGTCTAGTCTTTCATAGCACCTTCTATTCTGTCAGAGACTGTCTGTCCTCCCTCAGACACTACCATGCTTTGGACCTGCTAAATCTCACTTGACCTTCACCAGGCAGATGAAATGTAACTTCCCAACAGTACATATGACCATTAATTCTTGTATTATTTGCTGCTCCCTCCAAGGCAGAATTGAAAACCTGCTGCTTATTCACCGGTTTATCCTGTCCCAGAGTATATATTTAATAGATATTTGCTGAAAAAATAAGAGTTAATTGGGGACCATTTAATCCGTGGGCACTAAAAAGATAAAGTCAGTGGCTTAATCAGATCAAGCCTGGGCCTCCTGCCCACGCCATATTAACATGAGTCAGAGCAGATGCTAACATCATATCAAGGTATCAGCCAGAGAATAGTGAATATAATCCATCACTTTTTAGACAACAAGTAAAAAACTTAAATCTTGTAAGACAGAAACTTCTCCTGGTAGTAGTGCCTCCTATACCTTTTCTTAAAGTCAAACTATTCAAATTGTGTTATTATTTATTTCCAGCCTTTTCTTTCTTTGTTAACTTCAAAATCATCTCCTTGTTCTCATTATTTTTTTTTTCCTGTGAGTGCAGGGAAAACAGGCACTTTATGAAATATTCATATCTAAATTTAGAGGCTAGCCTGTTATCTTTCTAGGTAGATTTCCTCAGTTTAGCAACTCCTCAGGCCATCCAGGTCTTTCCTAACCAGTAACTCCTTGCAAATGTGTTCCCTTAAGTCCCCAGGAGTATTCACCTTTAAAAAAGAAAAGTTAGGTAAGGTGTTTTAACCACTCCATGAGCTGGCTAGGGCTGCTGTAACAAAGTACCACAAACTGAGAGAAATATATTGTCTCAGTTCTGGAGGCTGGAAGCCTGAGATCAAGATTAACATCTTGAGTGTTCTTTGCCCTGAAGAAGCATCAGCCCTTACTTCTGTCCTCATCTTCACATGGCATTCTTTCTGCATGTGTGTCTGTGTTCAAATTTCTCTATTTATAAAGATACCAGTCATCTTGGACTAGGGGCATACTCCACTGCAGTCTGACCTTCTTAACTAATGGCATCTATAAGGATCCTATTTCCAAATAAGGGCATATTCTGAGGATTTCAATATACGTGTTTTAGAGAGATATAATTTAACCCATAACAGTTAACAAATAACAAAAACTTTTACTTAAGTGAAAAACAGAATTCACCGAAAAGGAAAAGGCAGTTTTGAAAGGTCTCAGTGATGGGGACTGTGCGAGGCTCTCCCAGAACTGCAGCTGGGAAGACTGGACTCTTTCTCTTCCATCTTTGGACAACTAGGCTTAAGATTCACAATCCTAGGAAAGTTCACCTGACCAACCTTAGGTCATACGCCCACTGCTCGGCTGGTGGATTTGGGATGGTGGTGTTGTAGTGAGAGGAAGTTTTGGCAGGAGGAGTCTCTTGGATTTCCATAGAAAGAGGGCAGGCACGTGTGCTTGCCATTCTGCCCACAGGGGAGAAGTGAAGTGAATTCCTCTAAAGAAACATGAGACCTGGGAATGTTAGAGAGGGAAAATGGATGCTATTAGCCAAAAAGAAAAGAAAAAACTCTCCATTTTTTTTTCAAAAAGAAAAAGTAAACTCAAAAGGAATGGTTTCTTCCTTTCTGGAAAAAACATTAGACCCAATAATAACCAAGTATGAAGCTCTTTCTAGGTAAATATAAGTTGGAGCCTTTTGATTATACTACATAATGACTTCTATTCTGATGCTGTCCCTTCAGAACATGTTATTTTCTATTAGAATAGGCCATCTTTAGTGGGGCTCAGCATATGTCCATCAGTATATATCCATCTTTTGTGATAAAGATTTTCTGGAAGGGGAGAAATAGGCGTTAGGCTTTTGATTTTTCTTTTTCACACCAATCATTGGACCTAGAGGGGAGCTCATGGGCTTACATACAGGAAACAGACCCAATCCTACATTCAATGCAGTCTGAGAGCCTCTCAGCCCCAGTGACTAAAAAGATCTTTATCTACTTACTGTGTGTGCTAACTTACCCATCCCCTACTCCCTGAAAGGGAAGGTTCTAGTTTATCTTCTTAAAATAAAATAGCAGTGAGATTCAGGGCATGGACTTCAGATTCTTTTGGTTCCATGGGATGGACAAAGCTGAATAACATGCTTCCTCTGAACTTCATGACCCTCAGTGTGAAATGGCAATGATACCTCAGACTGGATAATACTCTCACAGGGTTTGTGTGAGATTAAGGGCAGGCATGTTTGCCAAGTGCAACTCAATTAACCTGAGAATGTGCATTTCTGTGGTGACACTCAGGCTGTGTTAACATTTACAGTCAGCTTCTGCTCTCCAGTTACTTCCATCTTCAAAACCATGGTACCTCACATGTTGCTTTCTGTCCTCCAAAAATCCATCCAAATGTTTCTAGAATTCCCAGGGCAAGTTCTTATGTGCCTACAAGAGCTGCCAGCTTCTTCTTTGAGGATATCTTGTTGATGACATTTTTCTGTCAGCTTCTGAAGGAAGACAACTCTCCCTCTGTGTTTGCTCATGCTTGTTGTGAAGACGCTACTTCTACCCTCTACATGTACACTGTCAGTTTGATCCTTAGATTCTTTGGACTTCTTGAATCTGGCTAAAAGTACTAAATATTCTCCAGGGGACATTGGATTTGGGATGTGTGAGCTACACCCCTTTGTAGTGCCATGCTGATCGTGTAATGAACACTTGGGGTTGTTTGATAGATCCTTGGAGGAGCACCATCAACACCTGCAGTTCCCTAAAATGTGACTTGGCAAGACTGGAAGGTTTCATTGGATTAGCTCAAGGATCAGTAAATTCGAAAATTTACTTAGGAGATTAAAAAAATCTTTTATTGTGATGCCCTTACCTTTCTACTCAAATCTTCTCTAATAAAATTTCTACTGCAGCCAGTGAAATGAGTGAGGAAGATTATAGTTTTGAGAGTTTTGGAAATGTACTCACATTAGACATTCACCATAAACATCAAAACTCAAAACTCTGTCAAGAACTGTGAATGATTTCACGAGGCTCTTGACTCTGCCCAAACTGGAAATGTGTCCTCTCCCTCCTTGTTGGTGGATTTCCTCGAAGTGCCTGATATGTCCAGGCCTGGCCTTTGTGCTCCTTCCCCCCACACTGCCATGGCCCCCTTTGTTCCTTTCCGCCATTCTTATGTGCATTCCTCTGCTCTGAGCAAGGTTCCCTGCTGTACATCTCACTTCCCATTTTGTCTTAGTCACTTTATCTGATAGTCTTGGTCAGGAGGACATAACATGCTCCTGGATAATACTGGAAGGCCCACTCATTCTTTTTTATTTTTATTTTTAAAATCTGACCCCCAGCTTCCCAAGCCTCCCACATTCCCTTACCACTTTCACAATTCTGTCAGATCTAAGTAACCCTTTCACTGTACTTTTCTTTGAACCAACACTCATCTTATACTTAAATGCATATTTTAGCTTTTATCCTCAGTAAAAATGCCCGACTGTGGAAACAAATGGCTTTAACCTGTAAGTTCTATAATTTTCAATACACAAAGAAACAATAAGTAGCTATTTAAAAAGATCCCTTGCATCCTACCTGTACTCACGTAGCACTAGCAGCACCCTCCTTGGTCTCCATCAGTGCTACCCAAAGAAACTTTGTAAGGAAAGAAACACTCCGAATTTTCACTGCTCAATATGGTAGTCGCCAGCTGCGTCTGGATACTGAACACTGTAAATGTGGCTAGTGCAACTGATAAACTGAATTTTCAATTTTGTTTAGCCAATTTATATTTAGATAGCCACCATGTGGCTGGCTAGTAGCTGCTGTATTGGAAAACACAGATCCATGTTGTAAGGTGGCTGGATTAAAATATCTCTCAGTTTTCTTCCAGGTCGAAAATAAAAAAAATGGAAAGGCTTCCACAAGTAGGAATATCTGTGTAGATAGAAGAGGAGGGTACTGAGACTTAAACTTTTGGGTAAGAGAAACTTTGTCAAGATGGCTAGCAAATATCACAGGACTTGATTAAAAAAAAAAATTTACCAAAGGGTAACTTTCACCAATTCTCAAGTCACCTTATCAAGATGGTGGCCTTGATGACAGAAACATAAGGTTTAAGGGGCCTTGATAAATTAAAGTTGGAGTTTTTTGAGTCCTCTTATAACAACAATTTATCCAGGGCTCATTATGTGCAAAACAGTTTATGAGGAAGGGATGCAGACCTCAGAAGCAAAATCCTTAGCATGTGGTCAAGGCGTTCTGGTCAGGGACATGCATTAATGAAGTCTGTAGTTTGTACAGCTTAGAAAACTTCAATGTACAGCTTAGAAAACTTTCAAGCACAGTTCTTTCTCCAACTTAGTTTCAACTTGAACAAACACAAGAGCACTTGTAGAGAGAAATTCTCCTCCAAAGTGCACTCTTCTGGTGATTACCAGCAGGTCCACTGGCAGCAGCTGGATTGAGTGTCTGAATCAGCCTAGCTGATTACCTTAATCACCTTAATCATAGAATCTACTCTCCCTGGAATGGTCTCAACATGGAGAGTGGCAGAACAGCCACTCTACACTGAAAACACCTCGTTAGAACATATTCTGATGCTTTTAATGAAGAGGTTACAATTTACATTAGGGACAAGATAATTTCAAGTCTTCGTCAATCTTTCGCTAGTTCTTCTGTCAGTAATGAAGATTTTTCCAGGGGTGTTTTGTGTAGAATACTGGGCACATCCTTGAGAGGTGCTGCTGACATCCCACGGTGTGTTTCTTCCCTGACCTCTCTTAACAGCTTAACTCAGTACGTGGGACTTTTTCTTCTCTAGTCTTTCATTTTGAAGTTGCATTTATCCACATATATTTGGGAAGGGGGACTGGAGCCTGATACCCACTCCCAGAATAAGAACACACCTCATCGTGAGTCCTTGTAAATGAGTCACTCCACGGATACTCCACTCCACCGGGGCCAGACTACCCGAATATTCAAGGTGCTGTACCAGGTTTATTATTTTCATTATTTTAAAAACATGGTACATCAGTATATATGAAATAGCAACTACAAAGAATATGATACATTCAGGGCGGAAAATATCATTGGAATTTTTGTATCTTCTCATGGTTGTATGGGTTAGAGTTTGTCAGAGTACGTCATCTAAGGCTGTTTGTCTTCTCCTCGCACTGCACAGAAATATAGTGATAGGGCTATGCTGTATTGTCGAAACAACTAGACTTTTAATAGGTATGGCTAACATTTAACGATTGCTTATAATAAATGACCATTTTATTTAAATAATAAGCAATATTAACTAATCTTTAATTACTAATTTTCAGACAAAATTTTAAAGAATATTACAAATTAAATTATGAAGTCAACAATATTTCAGTTATAGATAAGGCTAACTTATGATATTTACCAGAAAAATTAATTGCCTGTAACAATTAGAAACATTGATCTTGGAGTCAGAAGACCTGACTTCAAATTCTGGTGTCTCACTTCCTTCTTCTGCAACCTTAGGTAAGTTTCGAAAACTGTGTTTTTCCAGTTTCCTTGTCTACAAATGGGGATAATAACATATAACTCATAATATTTTCTATAGTAATTAAATAAATATATGTAAAGTGATTAGGCTGATCTCTAGCACGTGGTAAAAACCAAATAAACAATTTAACTAATTGGCAGTGGTATTATGCTTTTAAAATCAGTCCTTGAGAATCTCTATTATCCAAAATTGGTTCTCATTTTAAAATTTTAGACCATTTAGTATTCAGAACTTTCTAGAACACATTTACTGAGAACAAAATAGTGAGCACTTACACAGCACTATTTGGCTGTCAACTGTTCTGTGCCCTTCCCATACTTCACGCATTTGATCATCAGAACAACCTGAGGATGTAGGTACTCTGATCATTCCCATTTTACAGATAATAAAACTGAAGCACAGAGAGGATAAATAACTTATTTAAGATTACCCAGATCATCTTAACAGAGCCAGAATATAAACCAGGCAGTGGGACTCCAGAATTAGTGCTTTGTCTTTTAGGGCCAGAAGCAAAGGTTGATTTACAATTATAATTTAAAAAATATAAATATATGATATATATACAAAATTATAATGTGTTATCATTATAAACAAAACATATTAATGGTTAAAAATTTTTTAAGATCTTTTTTTTTAGAAAGAGGAAGAGAGAGAGTGCATGTGCACCTGAGAAGAGAGGCAGAGGGAAAGAGAGAGAATCTTAAGCAAGCTCCATGTTTAGTGCAGAGCCTGACCCCCGGCTCAATCCCACAACCCTGGATCATGATCTAAACTGAAATCAAGACTCATACTTAACCTACCAAGCCACCCAGGCACCCCTAGTTTTAAAACTTTTGTAAGCCTTTATAAATCAAAGACGAAATCTTCAGTACTCCTTCAACAGGGATTACCACAGCATACTTTGCTCCTCCGAGTCCCTTTGAATGAATATTCCTATTTGGCAGACTCTCTGCATTTGAAATTTAAAATTCAAATTTTTAAAAAGTTTTTAAAAATAAGCTGAAGTGTGCTTCTGATAAAGAAATTATTTTTCTTCTCAACCTTTTAGTTCTAATCATAAAGTAAGAAAAATCTTGTTTGTTTATAAAAATCATCCTGTAAAGAAAAGCAGCATCTAGCACCAGAAATATCAAGGGAGAGTAGAAAGTAAAAGAAATTGATAGTTGTTCATTTGAAAATTAAAATTTTAAAGTAACTAAAAATGGACTGGAGAATCTGGTAGTGACCTAACTCTTTGATAGAAATGGGTCTAAGAAACACCCACATTATGTACATACCAGAGTAATGAGTTCTAGGTGCTGTACAAACTGAATTTTGGGGAAAAGCATATGCCATTGTAATATTTAAAATTGGGGCAGGGACGCCTAAGTGGCTCAGTCGGTTCAGCATCTGATTGTAGCTCAGGTCATGATCTCAGGTTAAGTCCTCCATCAGGCCCTGTGCTGACAGTTGACAGCTTGGAGCCTGCTTCAGATTCTGTGTCTCCTTCTCTCTCTGCCCCTCCCCTGCCCGTATGCACACGTGTGCACACACATTCTCTCTCTCTCAAAAGTAAACATTAAAAATAATTTTTTTAATAAAAATGTGGGGGACTTCCAAAGTATATATTCCTGAAGTAACAGATCTTGTGGGTAAATATATTTTAAAATATATAATTAGGATAACTTTATCTGCATATATTTTATATTTTATTCATTTAAGCAATTTCATGCTGTATTCCCTGTTTCATTAAGTCTTCTACAAGCTCTTTTTAACAATTTTCCTGATGAAAATTAGCATATTTCTGTTTCACATTATTACAAAAAATTACCCTCGTGAATGAATCGTTTCATGTTACTTAGTGCCTATGATAGCATTCTAGTTCAACTACTGAGTGGAAAGTTCTAAACTTCAGTGGCCAAATAATTTTTCACAAAGTTATGCCCATTTATACTTTTGCTAGACAAAACTAGTTTTCCTATATCACTGCAGCTTTGCCAGTTTTCAATATTCTCAAGTAATTATATTTCACATTTAATTTGCAAATTATTAAAAATGGAATTGGCCATTGAACATATTTATAGGTAGTTTCCTTGTATTATCTGCATATGTCTATATTTCAGTTAGGGTGTTAATATTTCTTAGTAATTTGTGTTATCCCTTTCTATGTTAAGGATATATACATTTTAACATTTTGGAAATATTCTCCCAAGTTTCTCATTTGCAATTTAAGTTTGCTTATGACTTTTTTCTCATATGTTTCAAAATCAAGATATATAGTCTTTATTCATAAATATCATAACCAAATATTACATTTGCTTTAATAAGGCAGATATTAACTTATATTACTATTATTTTATTTTAATAATTTAATAAATCAAAATAAATTTAATATTTACTAATCACAGTAGTAAGAGGGCAGTCATAGTCTTCTAGACTAGCAGTTTCAGCAATTAGCATCAAGGTACTGAAGGGAGAACACATGGAATGCTTAAAAGGGATCAGAATTTACTGTGATAAATCCAGCATATTATGAAAAAGACATACATACTTTTTGTCCCTTCACCATTCTTACTAACACTTTATTATTATTTTCTTCTGTTGCATCCATATTCAAACTGCCTTAAAAATCTTTTGCATATATAATGGAATATTATTCAACCTTAAAATATAACCCTGCCATTTGTGACAACATGTTGAATTTGGAGGCATTATGCTCAGTGAAATAAGCCAGACAGAAAAAGACAAACACTGCATAGTATCACATATATGTGGCATTGTTTTTTAAAAAAAAGTCCAACTCACAGAAACAGGGACTAAAATGGTAGTCACAGGGACAAGAAGAAGGAGAAATAGGGAGAGTTGGTAAAGGAGTATACACTTTCAGCAATAATGTGAATGAGGTCTGAGGATCTAATGTAAAACATGGTAACTACACTTGATAATACTGCATGGTATAACTGAAATTTGCTAAGAGTAGAACTTAAATGTTCTCAGCAAAAGAAAAGAAAAAGATAAATATGTGAGGTGATGGATGTGTCAAGTAACTGGATGGGCGGTCCTTTCATGATGTATACATGTATATTAGATCATCACAATGTAAACTTTAAATATCTTACAATTTTACATACCAGTTATACATTGATTGAGCCGAAATTGAAAAAAAAGATGAATAGTTCTGGAGATCTAATGTACAGCATGATGATTATATTGTACAATGGTGTATTATATACTTGAAAGTTGCTAAGAGAGATCTTATGGGTTCTTACATGTTCTTACCACAAAAAAGAAATAATTGTGTGAGATGTTAACTACTGCTATTTTGTAATCACTTCTCAATCTGTAAGTATATCAAATCAACACATCAACTGAAACTTAATATGTCGACTGTATTTCAGTAAAGCTGAAAAAATCTTTTCTAGAATATGTCTATATTATATGGAAATACTGGAACTTCAATATCCTGCTTTTTCTGTCATTTCGTTTCTTCTGTACTGTTTGTATTAGAAGAAAATAGAAGGAAATACAATGGGTAAAAAACTCTTCAATTTTTCCATTGCATTTGAAAAGCAAATTAAATATCCTGAAAGCTCTCCACTGTGGGACAGGATGGGGTTATTGTTAGCATAGAGCATGTCACTCTGTACATGAACCTTGCATCCATAATCCCCCCATGTGCTTTGAGAATAAGGACTTTTGACAGGAAAAGCTCTGCAGAGATGTCTCATTATTTTGTTTCTGTTTGAAAATGAGGTAAGGACCCTGACCAAAAGAAGATAGCACTTTGAAAAAAGAAAATCACTCGGTTTCATCAGGACAACACCTGGATCAGCTAGAGAGAGAGAGAGAGAGAGAGAAAGAGAGAGTGGTAATCTTGACAAGCAGAATCCATGAACAATGAGATGGGTGCTGTGTTCCACCAGAGCTGGCCGGGAGGCAATAGATGTTGGTGATAGTTGTCACCATCTTGTTCTATTCTCATCCAACCTTCAAATCCCAACTCCAACTGGATGCCCTTTTCTGCCCAGCTCTCTGCTCAGCTGCTACTGGTGCACCAACGGGCAGGGGAATTGGGTGGTGAGCCCTTTAGCAGGAAAGCACAGATGGCACCAGACTGGCCCCTAGTTTTAGGCGTGACTCTAAGTGCTTCCTTCAACTTTTCCTTCAGATCTTCAACTTGCTTTCACAAAGGCCCAAGATGAGTATATAATGTCTCATGGAGAAAACTGGGCTGGTCAAAATAATACTGCAGATTAACTCTTATTTCTTTGAGACGCTTGGTTCTGCATTTGTTCAGTTTTAAGGGAGTGTTTTCAGTGTTGATTCACTTGGTGCACAGCATTATAAACCCAGTAGTATTGGTGTGGTCTAATACTCATGTCCTCAGCCAAATGTTGACCTACTCTAGTCCTTCCAACTTGGATAGAGCTAAAGAGATGCAGAAATTCAGTTTAAAAAACAATACTTCAGTAGCTGTGTGTCGGAAGCTCACTCTTTCAGCCTCTGGCACATCCCCAATGTGGTGGTTTTGCCTACACAGCCTTTCTCATGCTGTGCAGAGTCGTCTTCTCTGATTGCATTTATTCTCTCAAGCCAATCAATGGTTGGCAGGAGCATACTTCCACTGTGTTTTACCAGTTTTCAAGGTAATATCACTTATTCGACAGCCACTATTAGCCTAATGTACTATTGGGAACCAAAAGAGAGAGAAAAATAGTCTAAAAGACAACTCATTGAATGCTCACTTCTTCCATGAAGCCTCTCTCATGGCATTGCCAGCTACAGGCTATCCCTTAACACATTACCCAAACTGCCAGATCATAACCATCATTTCATGCACTCTCTTTAAAAAACATATTGCTAGACGCTTCCCTTGGACAACTCTGTTTCAGGGAGTTTGGAGTGAGGCCCACAAATTTATATTTCAAAAAGCCCCAAAACACATTAAACATATTGTATTTAAAAAAGCCATTCCAGGGGTGCCTGGGTGGCTCAGGTTGAGCATCTGACTCTTGACTTTAGCTCAGGTCATGATCTCACGGTTCATGAGATTGAGCTGCCAGCATAGAATAGAGCCTGTTTGGGATTCTTTCTCCCTCCTTCTCTGTTCCTCCTCTGTTCGTTCATTCTCTCTCTCTCTCTCTCAAAAATAAACGTTTGTTTAAAAAATCATTCCAGGTTGGGTCTTATGATCAGGCACACATAGGAAACTATCTTAATTATTGCTTCACATCTTCTGCCTTAAGGATCTGATGATTTAATTACATCTTAAATCTCGTGGCTAAACTGTGCCTTGTGGAGAGATTTCAAAGAAACAAGATGGGCAGATGGATTTTTTAAAAGGTGGTCATAGGGCCTGGAGTGTGAAAAGGTAATCAAGGAGCAGAGACAGGAAAAGTGCTTCATGAAAGAAAAAAGGACAGAGTGGGAGCGAGTGGGGAGGTGGGACACTCTAACATCCAGGCAGCGTGATAATGACCTCCTTACTGGCCTTCCCTCCTCAGCCTCTGCACCCTCAAATCCCTCACAGCTGTCACAGTCATCGTCCTCTGGCTTCCCCTTGATTGCATTATTTCTCCTCTCAGAGTCCTGTGCCAATGCCCAATCACCTCTTAAGCCAAATTAGCACTCCTAATCACAGATGTCAAGGTCCTTCCCCCCTTGTTTCCTGTAACTAATGGCCATCCTCACCCCTCTCTTTCACCCCCACTCGGGCTTTTCCCTCTGGCTCCCAGGCTCTGTTTACCAGTCCTTGGATGGAACTTGTCAGCTTGCTCTTGGCAGAGCCCCATCTCAGCTTCAGACCATGTTCCCCTCCTTCTCGAGGAGGGTGCATGCCTTTCGTTTTTGAAGATACTGTTCAAAAGTAACTTTTTCATTTTAGATTTCCCCTTCTCTTGTTCTGGACCAAGATGGCCTTCCAGTTTCCGTCAGCTTGATGAAGTTTTAGTCTTCTTGATTCTAGGACCCTGACCTCCTTTTTCTTAGAGTATTTTACTTTACAGAATTTATAAATTTGTTCTCCGCCCCTTTGAAATGATGTAAATTTTTGCCTAGCTTCTTGCTAGTTTTACAACCCAGGATATGTCTTTCTCTTTTTAATGTTTTGAAAATTAAAAAAAATATTTTGAGGGAGAGCTTGAGCAGGGTAGAAACAAAGAGAGGGGGAGAGAGAATCCCAAGCAGGGTCTGCACTTTCAGTTCAGAGCCCAACATAGGGTGGGCTCAAACTCACCAACCGTATGTCCATGACTTGAGCCCAAGTCAGATGCTTAACTGACTGAGCCACCCATGTGCCCTAAGAAATGTCTTTCTTAAGAACCATGGAACCATGTCTTTGAGATGTAAACATCAAAGGAGATAGTACCTCTGTCTCCCTGTCTCTGGGGCATGGGGTAGAGCCTAACTTTGATGGGTTAACACATATGGCCTCATCACAGAAGAAAATATTCGCAAACTCTGGAATGTGCTCCACAAATCTCACCGATCAACCTTCCACTTATGTCCTCTAGTACTTTTCCACTAGCTCACTCCAGCTCTTAGCAAACTCCCAAGTTTTCTTTCTGCAGAATGGAGTTCAGTTTCTCTCCCCTATGGTAGTAGCTTGGATAAACTCTTCCTATCCTGTTTGACTTTGTCCATGCACTGGACAAAGTTTGCTCGACATTACTCAACACCAGAGATACAACTGGTTGTATAAATATACAACTAATACATTTCAGAAAAAAAATGTATTTATATAATCATTGTATCTATCTAAAGTGTAAAGTTTTGCAGTTGGCAATCACTCTCTTGGTACTAAATTCTTCTGAGCAGAAATCTCTGCTAAACCAAAGAAAGGGATAATTGAGTCTTTATATATGATTGGGCTGTCATTATATGGAAATGGTGACAAGCTTTTAAAAACTCTGAAGACATAATAGAACAGTTTTCTATTATAATTTAAAAAAAACAATTTTTTAAGGTCTGGAAAAGATTTCTGAGGTCAGAAAATGCATTTTCTTCTCAGAATTACACACTGTTGTGACTCTACAGGTAGGGAAATTTGCCTCCTATGTGTTTTGTGTATAGCTGCTGCCCAATTAGTAGACCCCAGATTCCAGGTGTCTTGTTAGTAGAACTTGCTACTAAACAGAGGGTTGAATATGAGAATTTAAAAAGAAAAAGAGAATCAATACAACATACATGAACATTTTATATGCAATATATGCATATGAAATAGAACTGTAGGGTTATATTGATTTATACTGATTCATCAGGAGAAAAAAACCAAAAAGCTCTACTCCAAAGTTTGTTCAAATAAATTTGGGGAAGGAATATTACATCAAGGGTAGAAAATCCCTACTAACAGGAATATTTATGTGTTTTTGTAAGACTGTTTTTTCTAAAATTGTGTTGGGTTTAAAATTTTTTCATTTTGTACCTTATCAATGTAATTTTCAGTTAAATATATGGAAAAGGAAGCTCATTTATTAGATAATTTGGGAGATTTACAGTGTTTCTTTCTTGATTTTCAACTCCACCTGGACCATCCTTGTTTTCTCCCAGTAAAGGCAAAGGTACACATTTATTATTGCGTTGGGAATGAGGGCTCATTAGTTTGTGGAGGACAGAGATTTTTCCTGGCAGTGCAGAATTGCCTTGGGGATCTCAAGTGCTTTCTATAAACAACAATGGAAACTATGTTCTCTAAAACCTCCAAAGGGGTCCCTATCCATCTTCCCTTTCCCAGGATCTGAAGAATCAAACTCCACAAAAAAGCACAACCAATTAATTTGTTTTTAACCTGAAAGACTGTTGTTCTTTTGCTTTTGTTGTTGTTGGTTTTTTGTTTGTTTGTTTTGGTTGTTTTTTGTTTGCTTTGGAACATAGTGCTCTTAGGTTTTCCATAAATATTATTATTTTGGCTTCTAGGTATTGAATTGAAATGAAAAGATTGTCACATGAGTGGATGAAAACCCCAGGGTACTGATTAAGTATCAGTTAATTTTCAATATTTTGGTAAATCTTTAGACCCTGTTAATAAGCTAAAAAAAATAAATACTTTAGATTACAAAAAAGCTATCGATGACACATAACACTTATCTGCATATGGATGTCAAAGTATACATTTGAGAATCACTTCTAAAACTAGAAAGTGCAGGTGGCAAATTTGAACTGATCTGCTAATCTCTTACATCAGGCCAAGATTACACAATTTTCTGTTATCATGCAAAATAGTCCCTTACAATTTGCAGATACTGTTCTATGGCCAACTTTATTAAACCTTTTTTTAAAAAATGACCTCCAGCTAAAACTATTTCTGTTCTTTCCATTTCCTACCTAGAAATGCAGATGGGAAATTGATTTTGTGGATGCATTTCATATTTTAAAGCTTAGTGAAAATCGAGTGAATCGAACTATTCATGAATGAGCTTAATATTTGAGATTGCAATTTATCACTTTGGGAGTCTTAAAAGGTTTTTCTTTCTCCCTTACGTTAAGACACTGTTTATATGAGCAGCCAAACTTCTATTAAGCACACTTTTTACCTAGACATTATAGGCCCCGTGAAGGGTTGAACTGTGTAAGTGACATTCTAAAATGTCACTGCCTCCTACCTGCTACCCCATCTCCTGCCGCATCAGTCCATCTTCACTCCCTTGTCTCCTCTCCCTTCCCTGAGTATTCTGTATGGAGCTCCCTGAGGTCTGACCACATCAGGTGTGTTTCGAAGCCAGTCTTCCAAGTTGCTCTTCCTGAGATGTGAAGTATCAAGGTTTGGTCTGTTAGAAGTTTAGACTTTAATTTCAAAGGAAAATACCAGGATATTCATATGGGGGTTCAGTTATAAAGAAAATCTTTTCCCAGGGAATTAATGTGACCTGGACAGAGCTACCTATGAACCCTATGCCTACTGTCCCTCATTCCTTGGCTACTGTAACACCTTCTATAACACCACCACAGTTCACTTATTATTTCATAAAAGGACATAGGCAATTAACTTAAAGGAATGCAATTGGGAGGACATATTACTCATTTTCAAGATATCCGGAGAATTTCTCAAACAGAGAAATCACTTCCTAGCAGCATCTTTAGATTTGAACATTTTTGTATATTTGTACTGTTGTTTTTCATGTAGAGAAACTATTGATTTGAGGAATTCGCAAGTTTCTGGAAAATTAGCTTGGAAAATGTGTAAAAGAAACATTTCTGGGATTAAAATGTATGGGGCACCTTAGAGGCTGAGTCAGTTGAGCGTCCAGCTTTGGCTCAGGTCATGATCTCGCAGTTGGTGGGTTCGAGCCTCGCATCAGGTTCTGTGCTGACAGCTCAGAGCCTGGAGCCTGTTTCAGATTCTGTGTCTCCCTCTCTCTCTGCCCCTCCCCTGCTCATGCTCTGTCTGTCTCAAAAATAAATAAATGATTAAAAAAATTTTTTTAAATGTACCAAGACACCAATTTCTTCTTTCAGAGAATGGAAATTGTGAGTTATAAATCAGGTGGTCTCTGTTCCTCACGGCAGACATGGGCATAAGGGATTGCATAACTTTGTATTGCTGCTGTAATAAATCACCAATTTAGTGGTTTAAAAATAACACAAATGTATTATCTTAGAGCTTTGTATGTCAGAAGTCCCACATGGGTCTTACTGGGCTAAAATCAAGGCTAATATCAAAGGACTATCTTCCTTTGTAAAGATTCCCTTGCCTTTTATAGCTTCCCAAAGCCTCATTGACTCTTTGTCCCCTTCCTCCATCTTCAAATCTGCAAAGACAAACTGAGTCCTCTCATGCTGTCATCTCTGGTTCTCTGCAGCTAGAAAGAAAGAACTCTTTGTTTTAAAGGACTTGCAACCAGATTGGGCTTCCCTAGATAATCCAGGATAATCTCCCCATCTTGAGGTCCTTGACCTTAATCATATCAGCAAAGTCCTTTTTGCCTCATAAAGTAACATATTCATAGGTCCTGGGGATTAGGGGGTGCACATCTTCAGGGGGCCATTATTCTACCTACCATCAGAATCACGGGCACTACTTGGTTGTTAGCTCTTTGTCTCTAAGGATGTAGGCTCTTTGTCTCTAATACAATCTCTAGTGGTGGGATTTGGGTGAGGTGAGTGAGGTACACTGTTCAAGTGCAAGATCTAAGCAGAGGCCAAAACTCAGTAATCAAAATTAATATTTTAAAACAATATTTTTAAAACTCAAAATTTTGAGAAAAGGTAGTCTCATGCATGCAGTCTTTGACCCTCATTCACCCACATAAGAATGAGCCTTTGGCCTTGAATACATCCTCACCAAGAGATTAAGAGCTCATACATTCTGTGCAAGGGTTATCACATTGTATGAAAATATCTTTATCTGTTTCAGATATATGCTTTTTTGTTCTGCTTAAGCATGTATGCTGGTGGCCTCAGGCACCCCACCGCCCCAGCTTTCAGTATGTTTAACTCCATAGGGGAAGGGTTGGGGTGCTCCTACGGTATGAGAAGGGTACAAAGGCTAATTGCTAGCCATGAAGGATGAATTGAGCTGATCTTGCTTTCTCTTCTCTATGTGAATAAAGTATTGTTACATCCAGTGCTTCACTTTGCCGTGTTTTCTTGACAATTCTAAGAGCAAGATGCAATGGGCAGAAGTGTTTGGAGACTTCCCTGGGACTGGCAAACAGTACCCTGTGTTCTGCCCCCTTGGGAGTGATCCAGTGCAAGGTATTTGGCTTGACAAAAATAAATGCTGAAAATTCCAGATGAACAAAATATCAAAATTTTGACTAAGGACAGGTGGTTGTTTGTTTGCTTTGTAGCCTTGTATTATTATGCAAAGAGAACCGTCACTTCCAATCCTCCCACAGTTGAGGGTATACAATGGTGCATGAAGGGTTTGGGCAGTGCAGGCCTTGATGTGTTATCAACTTTTTGATTGCAGAGATTTTATTAATTATTTAATTTTTTCCCACTTTGTTCAAAATATGGAAAAATATCTTGACAAGTATATATAGGGGTGCACATTTTCCCTTTTGTCTCAGACCACAGTAAGGTTTTGAATGGTAGTATCATTAGCACCAGTGTTTGTGCTTTACCAGCCAGACTTGCACTGTGGGGAGGTGGCCAGATTACGGTGGCCTTAATTTGTGGAAGCAAATCACAAGGCGGAAACACTGGATCCCAGGTCAGTGAAGTGAGATAACCTTGAATAAATGAGATAACGACTTGAAGAACTCCTATAGCCTTGTAGGAATCTGCATCAATGTCAACATCAACTGTAGCAAGATCGTCTCTTACACCGTAAGTCCCAATTCGCAAAGGTGTGTTCTATCACCAGCAGCTACAGCAGGTTTCCTTTTTAGCACCACATCAAGTCTCTGGCTTCCTGTTTAGGGATTTCCTTCAAGTTGAAGGAACCTTATCTGATTTATAGGCCCAGCTGCAAGAAGGAAAACTGTAAAGATGACCCTTTAAAAAAGAATTTCTAAGTTCCTATCCTAGAGAGTTCTTGGATATGTCATGGCACCATGATAAGAGACTGGGGTTATTAATCTTGTGTGATGTGATTGGGACTATTGCTGCGGAGCATTATTTGCTTTTTAGGCTAGGATATATAGACCACAAATCAGCCATTTAACACATTTGTACACAATTGCACAAAGACAGGATGCAATAATGAAAGACAGTAGCCTGTAAGCCAACTCACCACCAGAAATTTTGTAAATTTTTCCCAAGCAAGGATATAAGATGTGTATTCATTCAGCCTATTGACAGCTCTTGGAATTCTGATATATGCACTAAATCTTGCAAGCAATTCAGTCCTAATCAGTCCCTAATTTGCCCTAAATGAAGCTTCCTCCTCTCTAATAACCTACCCTGCATCTTTCAGTCAAATCAGCAGCATAAACTCCTATTTATATCTCCTCAACTCAGTGAGACTACTGCTCTCCCACTGAGCTTCAGTGTCCTGTACTGAGGCCAAGGAATTGCTCTAAGACAGAACGCCCAGGCTAATATGGAGCCAATCTCATGCACTCACTGATATTTGATAAAAGTGATGAGTTTTATAGTTGTTTATGATGGTAGGATAAGACTAAAACCAGTTGCTCAGTCACAGCCCAAAGCAGCTCTCTCTATTATGCTTGAATGTTTTATCATGTAGCTTTGAGAGTCAGGAGCTTGACCTTAGCTTTTGACTGTGTTGTCTATAGCAAATGCACAACCTAGGAAACGTTAAGAAATCCAGGAATCATCTTTGTATTTGGGAATAAAGATAAGTAGAGAACCAGATGTGATTCTCTACAAAAATTTAATTCCTTTCACTTGTGGTCAATATCTTGTCTTACCTTTCCTCTATAGAAAATTCTATCTTCTTCACCCAGCTGAGTTCTCTGATCTCTCTGCTCTTCTACAATACTTGCATTAGCATCTCATTTCCCGTATGTATCTTGGTTTGAACTAATTTTCTAGTTCTTACACTGACATCTTAGATTTTAAGTATTTTCACATTTGACCTCTGACCAGTTTAAGCTTAAACCATCCTTCAACTCTCAGTAATGTTGCCCTGAAGATGATTCTACACTCATGTGTGGTCTCCTGCACTCCTCATCCCTTAGTCACTCTCCCAGAGTCTTTGTTAATGTAAACTGTCTTCTTTGACCATATCTGCTTGTAAAGTTGAACCCCCTAATATGATACTGTCCAACTTCTGAAATGTAGCTAAATTTGGTATGTCACATGATTTTTCTGGGCAGTCTGTGTGGCTGGGACAGAGAAAAGGAAACAGCACTTCAATCATTCTAGTAGACTCTAGAGTTTGACAGCTACCACTATAGGCAAAAGTATACAAGACATAACCTTTATTTATGCTCCCAATCCTCCGTGCAAAATAGAATGTTACTTGGCTTCCTCCAGGTCATGACTTGCTTATTTTCATCCATGCCTCTTGTTGCTTTGTACCAATCACTCAGTTACTCTCAATTAGAAGACTGTGGGAGGCTTTCAGCCTAGCATATGTAATTTTATTTACATAAGACAATTCTGTGAATGTGTACAGAATTTTTGAGAATTATGGTCTCCTAACAATCTTGAATCTCTGTAACTGTTAGCATATGCTTTATAAATGATTTTTCACTATTGGCTGTCACATAGATAAGACACCTTGAGGATGTGGACAAGTTGGTAGCACTCTAACTGTACTCCACATATTTCTCTTGAATTTAAAAAAATATCAAAATGTACATGAGTGAAGGAGACATTATTGTAAGGATACTTCTAAACTCATTGCTATTTACATAAAGGTAATAATTTATAAAAGTCATTATTTTATTATTAGTAATGAACTGCTTACCTCAAAAATAATGTCAGGTTAGTCTAGCCTGATGTCAAGGTTGAGGACCAACCCTATGAAGAATCTTTATAAAGAATCATACTTAGTGGCTTCTATGGACTTTGCAATCTGTAATACTGCTTTCGTTTCCTTTCTAACAGTTATTGTAGCTTGCTTCTGATCTAGGAAAGTGGAGAGAGAGAAATTATGTCTTTTGTCCATACTTAGGTCTATAATAATAGTTCTCAAACATGGGGAATACTAGAATGACCTGAAAAGCTTGTCAAAACACAGACTGCATGGCTCTCCCTTCAGTTTCTGATTTAGTAGGTGTGGGATGGGGCCTGAGTATGTGCATTTCTATCAAAGTTCCTGGAAGATGTTGTTGAGAATCACCATCCTAAGATATTTCAGAGTCTCTTAAGCCTAAGAATCCTGGAACTGACTGTTATTTTAAATACTTATGAAATGTGTTGCTAGTGACTCAGCTCTGGCTGACCTTTGTGGCACTGCCAAAATCACTTAATGCTTCTGTGTTTCTATATCAATGTCTTCAAGATGGAATATGTTATGTGAGGCTTAATGATGCTCAGGCTCACATGAATAGAGCTATGGATTTGCAAGTATTTACTTTAAAGTATTATTTTGCAGACTTGGACAATTCCCCAGAAAAGTTATGGTTAAGGCTCCATACAGAAATTGAAATCCCTCTTTGGCTTCAAAATCATTTACTCTGGAGCACTGGCTTATTTGGGGGAAAAATTAGCTTTTTTTGTTATCTCAGTCTCCATGAAGTTATAGCTAAAAATAATTTTTAAAGTTAAATTGTCATTAAATCCTAATGCCTATTGATGCATTTGATCAAACTTTGCAACATTTGAAGAACTTTTAAACGGCAAGTTAGGAAAATGTAAAGCAATTGTTAAAGATGGTAGGTATAAAAAAATTAAAAATCAAAAGGATATTAATTATTAATTGGAGACAAGTTTATTTCATTTGAACAAAATATTGATTTGATAAGAATGTCACATGACATTGTAAGT
Organism: Suricata suricatta; assembly: GCF_006229205.1. Taxonomy (NCBI): domain Eukaryota; kingdom Metazoa; phylum Chordata; class Mammalia; order Carnivora; family Herpestidae; genus Suricata; species Suricata suricatta. Next base: position 80,200,676 of record NC_043701.1, on the reverse strand, counting down.
TTCTTTGGGTCAGAGTCCTACAAGGCATAAATTCTATTTTATCGCCAAAGCACCAGCCTTGACAAATGTTCACTCTTGGCATTCTGTATCCTTAGAGTATTGACTCACTTGAAACTTAACTTTCTTATCTGGTATTGGTGATAATGCAGCACCATCTTCAACAAAATGGTTTTAAAGCCTTAACAAGATTTTGTAGTAAAAATATTTGGGGACAATATGGGTCATTAGATATTTTAAGTCTTACATATTAAATGAATATACATATTTAATTGTATATCTATTTATTTATATTGCTTTATATTATATGTAACTATATATTTAATATATATTTATTTAATATATATTTAATTACACATTACATATATACACATATATATAGGTTTTGCAGTAATTACACAAAATTACAGAATTTTTAATGGATTATTGCTCTTCTTAAGAAGTAAGGGAAATCTCCATGGCAAATCAACAAAACAAAATGACAGTTAAAAAATAAAGCAAAAAAGCGGTGAGCTAAATATAAAAGAGGGGAAAACCCCACAAGTGAAATGTAGGGCTGTGCAGGCAAAAGTAGATGATCAGTTTTGTGACTGCAGGATAAGCCTTGGGTGAACAGCAGGGTAGAAGAGATGAAGCTGAGATTCTCATATTAATTTAGGGCCCTCAAAGTGGAATTAAGTTTCCTAGCTTAGTTGTAACTTCTGACTCTCTGTAGAAGTACGTACAAATCTTCTCTGAATATAAATATGTGGATATTAGACATAGCATTCCCACAGAAAAAGTTCAACAAAGTAAGTTCATAATAAGAATGTCCAAAGAAAGTAGCCACTATGAAAGAGTTGGAAAGACAGCAAACAGATATGTTTACTAGATGTTTCCTAGAACTTCAAATGTTAGAATTTGTAGATATGAAATATACAACCCTAAATTTTTTAAAGGTAAAATATGGAATAAACAATTGAGAAACAAGAATATATAAAAGAAGCCAGGCATAGTTGAAAATCATCCAAATAGAGCCTCCAAATATAAAAGATGTAAATGTTGAATTTAAGAGTTCAATGGATATCTTAACCATAGAGTCAAGGCCACTGAAGAGAGACTAAACTAAAATATAAATTTAAATAAGCACCCCAGAGAGCAGCATAGAAAAAGGAGGAGATGAAATATGAAAGTTCCATTATTATAGAATCTAGAAGGAAAAAACTAATATGAATCTAAAGATTGAGGAAATAGTTAAAAACATAATGGCTAAAAAATTTTCAGATTTGACAAAATACGGAAATCTACCAACACAGGAATCTCATTCTATTCCAAGCACAATAAATAAAAATAAATCCAAGTAGAGTAATTTTTTTGCAATGTTATTGAATATTAGTGACAAAGGATCTTGATAATAGCCAGAAAGAGAATTTATATTATGCATAAGGAATAACAATTATATTACCAGCAGACTTTTTTAATAGCAATAATAGATGCCAAAAGATAGCACAGAAATATCTTCAATATGGGGTAGAAACTAGATACTTACCAAAACAGGGTTTAAAAAAAAAAAAGAGTAAAGTGAAGATATTTAAAATAAATAAAAACTGGTAGAATATACCATTAAAAGATTTTCACCATTAAAGGCCATATTTTAGAAAAAAAAATGAAGGTCCGAATTGCATGAAAAAATAATGAGCAAAGAAAGAAGAGCTACTTAAAGAAATCTAAAAAAGAAAAGACCAAAACCTAAGTAAAAATAACCTGTATAAAATATTAATTTTAATAACACTTAACTTGAAAGTTACAAAAGGGTATAATATAACTAAGCCTACTGGAAAACAGTGGTCATTTTCAGTTGGAGGTGATTGAAATCAAATTATTCTAAAGTTCTTGTGTGTGGCTTTTTTTTTTTTTAGAAAGGATAGAATATTAACTTTAGACTTTGTTTATTATTTATTATAAAATGTGGAGAGCATAAAAAAATAGAAATGGAACATACAGCCTCCAAACAAATAGAGATAGGAATTACAATAAGAAAAAGCAAATAAACAAACCAACTGAATCTCAATTATGACATCTTCACTAAAGGGAAAGGAAATAATAGTGGAACAAATAAGACACACAAAAAATGTATACCCTTAAGAATGTATCATTTACTACTGCCACAAATTTCTTAGTAACAAATCATTTCACAACTCAGTGGATTAACACATAAACATCCATGGTCATGGGTCTTTAGATGGACTGAGGATTGATAATCTCAGCTAAATGGTTTGGCTCTGCTCCATATGTCTCTCATCCACCTCCAAAGCCAGCTGGCTAAACTAGGAATGTTTTCCTCATGACTACAGCAGAGAAACATACAAGCATAATTCAGTCCTATGTTGCATTATGTCTGCTACATCCTATTTCCCAAATCAAGTCCTATGGCCAAGGCCTAAACTGATGTAACGAGCAAATATCTCCTTTCATGATGTGAGGGTAACAACATAAATATTTAAAAACACCAATCAGATTAATAAATGTAATCACATCAAATTCACACGTTATTTATATCATAAATTGAAATACAGTATTTCCCCCAGTTATAGCATTTTAACTACTACTAAAAGAGATGATCAGATTGACCTTAAGAGAAACACAAAAGTTTGGAGAAACTGACTATAAAAGACTAGGGGGCAGGGGATAAAAAAAGATAACCAGGAACATACTAAACAAAATAAGACAAGAAGCTGTGAATGATTACTTTTGGGAGTACAGAGGGATAGTGATTGATAGGGAATGCCAAAAACAGTGCTTCTAGGGAACTGGTAATATTCTATTACTCAATTTGGTGAATATAAAAATGAAAAAAATGTTTTAAAAGAAGGGAAAAAGGCAGGGATGCAAGCAGGCTATTGTAGCTGTATTAAAATGGAACAAAAATAAAATGTAAAACACAAAGCATTACTAAGAATAAAGTAGATCCCTATAGAACTGTAAGAAGTTCAATTCACTGGAAAAAAAATAAATAAAACAATTCTAAACTCATATGGATCTGTCTAAACCACACCAAAATATATAAAGCAAAATACCATAGAGCTATAAGGGAAATTTACAAATCCACAAATTCTTTTTATCTTTGGTTATTTTTAGGACAACAACAAGAAAAACCATAACAATGTGGAGCATTTGAACAAAATATCAGCAAGCCTGATTTAACGGGCATGCAGGGAACCACGTTGCCAACAATTGAAGAATACACCTTCTTCTGCATCACACATGAGGCTTTACATACTTGGCCTTTAAGAATTTCAAAAAATTGTATCATACAGATCTCAATACTATTAAGACAGAGATCATACATGCAAGGATATAGTTTATAATCATCATCTATTTGGTAAATAACAAATACCTAGAGCATATAATAACACAAAGAAGACTGAGTATTTGAAAGGTGATGCATGTATATGTACAAGATTTTAATCCTAAAAGTAGGAAAAGGAAAGGGTGAAATTAATTTACTGATTACTAAACTTAATTTTTAGAAAAAATCAACCAAAGAAGTCCAAAGAAATTATAAAAATTAGATAACGAGTTAGAGAAATTAATGAACTAGAAAGCAGATATAATGAATAGAATCAACAAAGAAAAAAATTATTTTAAATGACAATATGAACCTGTGGTGGAATTTATCAAGTTCAAAAAGACAAAGAATAAATACAAGTGATAATTTTTTACCAAGAATTTGAAAACATAGACAGAACAGATAGATTTGTAGAAATCTGTAACTTAGGGAAGCTAACATAGTAAGAAATAGAAATTTAGATTAGTTTAATTAGATTAGTTTAAAGTCTCCCATATTGAAAATAGCAAGCCTACTTTTTTCAATGAATTCTTTAAAATTTCAAGGAAAACAGGTAATTCTAAACTTATACAAATTCTTCCAGATAATACATACAGAGGAAACACTCCACAACTTATTTTCTGTTTTTTTTTTTTATTTCACAACTTATTTTCTAATACAAGTATAATACTTCTACCAAACACAGATAAGGACTATATGTGAAAGGAAAATTACAGATCAATCTTACTCATGAGCATTAAAGCAAAAATGAAAAACAGTATTATCAAACCAAGTCCAAGGGTTTTTATAAAAATGATAATATATCATGATCAAATTGAGCTCATCCCAGGAATGTAAAGGTATTTTAACATTATAAAATCAATTAATATGTTTCATCACATTTGCAGATTAAAGGAAAAATACCATTTGATCATCACAGTTGAAGTAGAAAATCATTCCGTATAATTGAACATCCATTCATGTTATCACCCTTTCAAACCTAGCAATATAAATATTTATCCAAACCTTACAGCAAACCTTTTTAATGATGAATTTTGGGAATACTCTTTTTAATATTAGGAACAAGACAATGATTCCTATCACTCTTTTTCTCTTTTCCTTTTTTCATCACTGCATTGGAGTTTCTGGCCAGTGACATATAAGAAGAGAAATAAATACAACTTTTGGAAAGAAAGAAACAAAACTATTATCTATAGATACCATAATTGTTTGTATAGAAATCTAAAAAAATGTAGAGATGGTTTATTATAATTAATAAGAAAAACAAGAAAAGTAACTGACTATGAGATCAAATTCAAAAATCAACTGCATTTCCTAACACATGCAACAAATAGACAAAGCACCTTAAAATTGTTTTTGATATGAACAAATACTATAAAGTACTCAGGGTAAGTGCAACAATTACATTGTTGGTGAAATGTTAGTATGGAGAAAATTACCAAACATTGAAAGACATCCAAAAATAAATAAGTGCAGAGATATCCTCATATTCATGGTTTGGAAGAATCAATATTGCTAAGATGTGAATTTTATCTAAATTAAATGAAAGTTTCTGGGAAAATCTAATCAAACTCCCAAAAGGGGTTTTTGAGGAACCTGACTAGCTTATGATAATATTTGAACAGAAGATCAAGGGGTCAAGAAGAGTCAGGACACTCCTGCTGAATAAGAATAAGGCTAAGAGAATTGCCCTACCAGCTACCAGATCTATTACACTAAGCCAATTAAGAGGGTGTGGTATTTGTGCAAGGGTAAAAATTGATCAGTGGAATAGCTAGCCTAACATAGATCTCATACATGGAAGTAAGATATATAACTGAGCCAGTATCTTACAAACATAACAGTCATAATTATTTATCTATAGAGGGGTAAAAGGAAGAAATTAGAATACTCTCATAACATATACAAAAATCATTTCCAGAGGAAACAAATATATTAAGAAAGGTAAAATTTTACAAATAAGAAACAATTTTAAAGTGTATCTTTCTAATTTCAGGGTAGAAAAGTTTCCTTAAAATACAAAAAGGACTAACTACATGAGAATAGTTTAATAAATTTAACTGTAGACAGAAGTTCCCTTAATTGCAATTGCTAAATCCATACAGCCATGAAATATGGAAGTTCATGTTCATATGCAACCTTATTTGGTGGCAAAAACAGACACATGTCTGTTCGTTGTATTGTTTATAATGTGAATATTTACCCATTTTGCCTTGGATATAGTAATGAGCTTGCCTACAGAATTCTCTTCAGACTCTGTTGGAAGTGTTCAGAATACATAGAATATGACCTATGTGATCTTTCTGGGGAACAAAAATCTGAATCTAAAACACACCTGATTCTAAGGGTTTTCAACAAGAGATTGTGGTCCTGAACATAACAAATGAGAAACACATAAGTCAGGGTAGAAGTGACATCTGGGTGCTCATGGGGAGGAATGAGAGGGGATATAAAAGGACCACAGCTACTCTGAACACGATATAGCGGCAGGTAATATGCAAGTAGAGGGGTTGGAGGTAGGTCATGAGTTTATTTGCTTCATAACTTATGTGTATAATTTATATATATTTAGTATGTTATGCATGGCTGGAAGATGTTTTAATTCTTTTCTCTTGTTTTCATTTTTTAAACAAATGATTTCCCCCCTCACAAAGCTGATCTCATGGTTCACTAAAAAGCCATAAGCTACATTTATTTTAAAAAGCTGAACAACCCTCACCCTTGTGCCTGGGAGTCCTGAACACGGTGTCAACTGTCTTTATACTTAAACACTAATGTGGCTGATGCTTAATGGATGGGTTGGCTTCATGCTATAAAGTAACTTGAAATGGATCTACCGGAAAGAGAACACTTCTCTTTGTCACTCCAAAGGTTTTGACTTATTTCTTCTATTTTTTTTTTTTTCCCAATGTGGACTGATTCTCCCGGAGATGACCTCACTTCTTTCCTCAAGGGGCCCTGACTATTACGCCTCCCGTGTTGTGAATTTAATGCCCTTCCAGAGAACACGCATGGCAGGCACTGCAAAGCACACAACAGCATTTCAAAGAGGCAGGAGAGCTGTCAGGGCCGAGTGTGGTTCAGTTTGACAACCTTGATTCCCACCTCAGGTGGTCTTCCTCATAGATTGGGCACTTAGGCTGGGAGCAGGGTGTTTAAACAGACCGCATCTACCACTGCAGCAGGCCCTCCTGCTGTCTCTCAACAGGGAGGACATTCATCTCCCTCCCATCTCCTATGCATTAATTTAGCAACAGTCTTCCTGCTGGTAAGCCAAAGGAATCCAAACACACAGAAGATGAGACTTCATAAAGACAGTTTAAAGCCATTTGAACAACTCTAGGTTTCTCTGGTTGAGACTTTGGGGCATTACTTTGGGCTTAGGCACTCAAAGTGTGTGGGTGCCCCTTTGGAATTTGGGGCTTTCCCCTAGATCATCAGGGACTGTACTTATCTGAGGACTCTCCAGCCTCTAGCTTGAAAACCAGATGGGGGTTTCCACATGCCAGGCCCTCAGGGCAGTGGAGATTCCACAAGATGGGGATATTCTCAAAGGAAAACAGAGTAGCCCTCTTCAAAGAAAAACTTCTCCATCCTTAGCTTGCAGCTCCGAACATTGCTTCTTTTCTTACATCACAAGGCAGATGCTCTTGAGTCTTTTATTAGGCTTACCATAGAAAATAAAGCATTATTAACATGAAACCTAACACTTTGTCCAGTTACCCTTTGAAAAGCTCAACATATTTTATATAATTTGTGATAGTCTGCTTTGTTTAAAAAATTACATTTAAATATTCTGTTCTTTTTAAAAATAACCTTAATAAACTGAATGATGAAAAATGAAATAGAAATGCATATTAGATATCATGAAATAACAACTAAGTTTTACTAACCTCCTAATCACTAAGTTCTCTAGCCTCTGTGGAGTGTGTATGCATTTTATTTAAATGTACATGACTTTATTATTTCAGGCATGCTTCTATGGGGTTCTTCTCTTTGTTTATCAAAATCACATAAGATCTTTGAACTATTTTTAAGGACATATTAGGAGAGGTCCAGACTCTCTACATTCAAATCCCAGAAGTTCTACCTACTAAACTGTACAGTGTGATCAAATTACTTAGTATTTTTGAACTTTCTCATTTGTATAATAGAATATAATAAAAGGTGTTTGATTCCATAGTATTGTCATGGGAATTGCATGGACTAACCCATGTAAAGTGCCTAGAACTATCTACTGGGTACATAACTAGATGCTCAGTATTTATGATTACAGCACCTAAGAATGCTTGATCTTATTCCACGATGCCACACTCTTCATTTGCTGATGAAATATGGCTTTGTGAAAGAGTTTTGCAATGGGAAATTCAGGGCTATTTTTTTAAAACCTAATTTTAAGTAACAAGTGGAATGAAGCCAGTAAGTAAATAATACTATTAAAATCTCCAGTTTAAAAAATGTCTTATTTACTTATTTTGAGAGAAAAAGAGCTTGCCTGAGTTGGGGAGGGACAGAGAGAGAGAGGAAAAGAGAACCCCAAGCAGGTTCTGTGCTATCAGCACAGATCCCAACTCAGGGCTTGATCTCATGAACCATGAGATCATGACCTGAGCTGAAATCAAGAGTCAGACACTTAACCAACTGAGCCACTCAGGCAATGCTAAAATCTCCTTATTGATTTATTACTTCATTTATCAGCAGTTGTCTTCCACCTCCACCCATATGGTTTTGAAAAACCTTGAATTTGTAATTGGGATCATAAAATATTAACAGAAGTATTCTGGTCTAGTGGGATAGGTGAAATTCTGTTTCCAATCCAACTTCAACTTTAAAGGGAACAGCTTTTGGGGTGCCAGTGGCCCAGTCGGTTGGGTGACCAACTTCAGCTCAGGTCATGATCTAATGGTTTGTGAGTTCTAGCCCTGCATCAGGCTCTGTGCTGACAGCTCAGAATCTGGAACTTGCTTCAGATTCTGTGTCTCCCTCTCTCTCTGCCCCTTCCCCACTCATGCTCTGTCTCTCTCTCTCTAAAAAAAATAAACATTAAACAAAATAAAAATAATAAAGGAACAGTTTTAAAATGTTTTAATGTTTTTATTTATTTTTGAGAGAGAGAGAGACAGCATGAGCAGGGAAGAGTCGGAGAGAGAGAAAGACACAGAATCCCAAGACAGGCTCCAGGCTCTGAGCTAGTGGTCAGCACAGAGCCCAATGCGGGGCTCGAACCCACAAACCATGAGATCGGTGAGATAGTGACCTGAGCCAAAGTTGGACGCCCAACCGAGTGAGTCACACAGGCACCCCAAGGAACAGCTAATAGTTGAACTTCTGGGAAATTTTCATTTGAATGAACAGCATCTCATCAACTGAACAATAAAAACTCTGGAAAACTGCACACTTAGTCTAACATCTCATTTATTAGATGAGAAAACTAAGATACTGAAAGGTGACATGGCTTGTTGGATGAAAGATATGTACCCTCCCTACAAGGTATAGAACAAAAAAACAACTAAAAATTATTTGTAGTTTTTTTCTTGTTCTTTAAGTATCTATGAAATCTCAAGTTACATGCACTTTTTTCTAATGTTTCTGCAAATTATAGAAGAAGAGACACATTGATTTTTAAATGGAATTCTTTCTCTCCGTGTGATAATATTTAATACTTACCTTGTATATGTTATATCTTTATGTGGATTATTTTGTTTACTCTTTGAATAACCGTCTATGTAGGTGCTTTTTTTTTTTAAGTTCTCATTTACAAATGAGGAATGTGAGGTCAAAGATCATTGGGTTAGAGGTGAACCTACGATTCAAAGCCAGCCTGACAGACTGCAAAATACATGTTTGTTTTTTAATCAGTTCTATACTAAGAGAAAGACCACATAGGTCTTACCACCTATGTCATTAGTAATAAGGTTATACCTGGAATCCTCTGGTGGTTCATTAATTATAATCCAAAAATATTAGTATTATAATGAGACAAAAACATACAGTAGGAAACAATTGAAAAAATATATAATGTAAGATATAAAACATTTCACTCATAAAATGAGTGGGATGGGAAGTTTATGCACGATGTTGTCCTCGTGGGGAAAGCTCTCTTTAGTCCTCTTTACATCTTGTCACTTAAGCTACTACTTACTCCATCCCACTTCCTAGTGTATGACTAGCCAAATACCACCTAAGCCAGATGTTTGCAGGAAAGCTTTGGTAAAATGCTCCTTTATATGTCTAAGGTTTCTAGCACTTGCCATCCCATTGATGATTTTTTTCTCTGTCCCTGGAAACAAATGGAATTAACAAATGGTAATTTCATCTATGGCTCTAGAAATAGTCATACTAAGATTATTGTGCATATTTTCCAGAAGATATATTTTTTATCTTCTAACAAATGAACCATTTAAGTATCAAGATTTTCCAGTGAGAAGTTTATCTCTCAAGTTGTTGTTTGCTGTTTATGTTGTTAGAAAAAAGAGGGGCCTAATTATTGCATCCATCCCATAAAAGATAATATAATTTTGAGGTTAACAGAGTGATTCATTTCTGACCTATAAAACTAGGACCTGCCTTTTTGAAGTAGCCAGATGGTGTAGGCAAACCACATTGTCTGCAATCACCTGTGCACCCACTCACCAAAAACAGGAGTGAAGGAGTTAAGATGTATTCAAGCTCTTCTTATCTTGAGCAATGAGTAATTTTGAAAAGCCCGAACTCCTTCCTTCATCATCTCTTCATGATAATCACTGTCCCCCATAGCTCTGTCTCGCCAGCCTGTAGAAAATACTACCTTCTTTTACATGAATATTTCTTCACTTTTTAAAAATTACCTTAACAAAGCACCGAAATTGGTATATCCCTATTCTATTCTGTTAGACCTTTCATTTTTAACAAAGGGAAAACATTTCTATTATACAAGCAGATAATGAATATTCAATTGGACATAGAGAAAATTAGTGGACTAAATGATCTACTGATCATCAAACATACATCCAGAGTGAGAGGCAATTCAGCCTCAAAGTTCTGAAGCAGAGTCACACTGTTTTGCATTATAACTTCTAAAGAAAGGACTAGTAACTCCATGCAGATAATAGTGGAAGTGAGGCAGAGGACTATAGCATAAAAGGATTCAGAATCCTTGTTCCTGAATTAGGTCTCAGAATTTTCCTCAATTCATGAAATCCTTCTGAGTCTCCTAACTGTCCAAAATACTGAAGTCCAAGCAAGGGCAGCACTAATTGCACAAATTTCTTTTGAAATGGCAAATGAGTCCCTCTCTCATGTTAGGACTAGTTTGTAGTCAGTGACAGGACTTTTCTCCATTGTTGAAAACATTACTGTAGTATGTTTACTAAGAAATTAGCCTGCCAGTTATGGAAGTATTTAGACTTTGTTAGGAGAGAAGACATAACAAGTGATGGCAATTAATACTAATCTTTAATTTGTCATTAATACTAATCATTTATGGTCTTTGGGAAATGGTCAATTTTTGTAGAAAACTAATGTGATTCTTACTTTTAATATTATTTTTATGTTTGGAACAATAAATACAGTTTCAGTTTTCAAAGTTCAGCTAGAAATAACCTATTCTAGGGATTTTCAAAAGTCTTTCAAACTCAATTTCCTTTAGGGAATACTGCCATAATTTCATCCAGTATTTAAATGGTAAGCAGATTATTTAAAAAAAAAAAAAAAGCAGTAGGTTATATAATCTTTTTTATTATAGAATGCAATAGCTGCCAAATTTGGCATAACCCAGAGGAAAACTGCCATTCAATAACAAAAGAAGATCAGTTTATCTGGTTTACTCATTTCAGGCATTGGAATCATAACTACGAGGACTGAAATCAGGTGCTTGAATTCCATCTCTAATAAGATCCAAGGGTTCTTCTATTATGAACTTCATCAAGATAACTAAATGAGATTGGCTGAACTAGCGCTAACAATGAACTCTATACAAGTTGTGTGCATTTAAGGTGCAACATAACAAATAACAAAGTGGAGCTCTGATAGTAAGTTTCAGTCATTTCTTGGTAAGAATTCAAGTCAAAACCAGATAAGGGCAAGAGACACACTTTTTCTGGGGGTGTATCTCCATTGCTACATCCCCGGGGTCCTCTCCTGTTACTCTCCATGTTTCTTAGCTGATTCTGAAACTTGCTGCAGTGGTGGGGAGATTTTTAGAAGTTAATTCTTCCTGTTTCTTTAAAAAGTAATACTATTTGACAATAATATTATTTTTTGAAGAAAGCTTTGAAAATATGCTGAAGTATATTGAAGAAAATAAATATCCTGCATAATTTTACTGCTCACACAAAACACTTAGTAAACACTTAGTATCTGGGGATTTTCCTTTCTGATAACATATGCACATGTATATGAAAGCATATCTTTAAGCTAATATCAGAATTATAATTTTGACACTTGATTTTGAATTCAATATGATGTTTTCCTAAATTGTTAAATATTCTTCAAATGAATGCTTTTCTAACAATGGCTTTGGCATTTTATATTTATTTTACCATATGCTTTTCCATAATTATTTCAACCATTTTCTATTTGTTCCACTTGTTTTCCTTGCTATTATATATCATGCTTTAACTAGAATCCCTGTATCTTTACCTCTATATTCCTCGTGCAACACTTTCTCAGGATAAATTCCAGAAATGGAAATTCTGAGTTAAAGCATAAGAATATTTTAAAGTCTCTACATGCATACTGCTACGCTTCTTCCCAGAAAAATGGTCCCAATTTACACTGGTTGGGGACTTCTCTTTCACGAGATTAGCTGGTAGCTGGGGCTGAAAATGCAAAAGGATCCACTACAGCACAGAAGTTACAAAGCTCGCTTTGCTACAAACATCCTTCTCAAATGCCATAGGCTACTTAGGCTTTCCCTTGTTTTCTTTTTAAATTTAAGATCTTCCCTGTGAAATATATGCTAAAAATGGCTGGCTCCAAGACTGGGATGTTGTAGGTTTAGCATTTGGCCTCTTTTTGGCTGCTTGAGACTTATTGCTCTACCAAAATGCACAAGGGCTGTATAATCAAATTCAGAGATAGGGTCATGGTTAAATTACCAGAGTCAACATTTGTGCCTAAAAAGCTATTGGGACTGTAATCTATTGTGTGTGCTTAGAGAAAATGCACATTTGCTCTTTTGGAATGTCATCCAATATAAGTGCTAAATAGACTAAAGCAGACCATGCCCGTCAATAATAAAGTAGGAGTGATGATTGGCAAAGTTTAAATTCATGCAATGTGAATTTGCAAATACGTTAGATAAACAATCAAAGCCGAGAGTCCCACACCATATCATAAGGACAAATAGTGCTGAGTGTTTCAAGCTTATTGTTACTTAAAATAATAGATTAAGCTATGCCATGCATGGATTCTCACTAAATTGTTCTCCAGGATGGAGGAATAGCTGGTCTATAGCTCAATTGAGGCCCAAAGCCTCTAGTGTCCTTTGGCATGTACCTGAGTACAGATGGAGCAGATGATACTGAACTGCATACACAGTACTCTTATTTTTTTTTTAAATGTTTTATTTATTTTTTTTTTAATGTTTTTTTTTTTTTATTTATTTTTCATACAGAGAGAGACAGAGCATGAGAGGAGGAGGGGCAGAGAGAGAAGGAGACACAGAACCAGAAGCAGGCTCCAGGCTGGCTGTCAGCACAGAGCCTGATGCGGGGCTCGAACCCACGAACGTGAGATCTGACCTGAGCCCAAGTCGGAGGCCTAACCTACTGAGCCACCCAGGCGCCCCACAGTACTCTTATTTTTAATAGAAGAGTAAAGGGCTGGTCTTCTACTGATTTTTTTCTCATTTATCTTCTCTACTGATGATGCTTTTCAGACGTGCCCGTGTAGAGAGGGGAAATGCCAGTTTCTGAGAGGAGGGATGGAATCACAGGTCATAGGATCACAGAGTTGGGAGCTGACTCTAGGAGCTGCATGGTTCATAAAATAACCATAACTGGGACGGAATAATGTTGCCCCAGAGTTAGGAGAGTTTCAGCCCTCTTTAGGCAATTCGCTGATTCGACCAATATTTACTAACTTCTTGCTATTAAACACTGTTTTAAGTTCAGAGATAAAATAATGGGCAGAAAACAGATCTTTACTTCCCTTTATGTCACTTGCCATCTAACATGAAGAAGGAGACTGTAATCACATAATTTCACAAACAAGTGTATAAATGCAACTGTTAAGAGGGCCAAGATAGAGAGATAATAGAGGAAATTGAGCCTCTGAGAAGGTAAGGAAGGCTTCCCTGAGAAAGTGATGTTTGAGTTGAGAACTGAGAGATATATACGCATTTACGATGTAAGGAGATGGTAGGTGAGCATTGGAGATGTAGAAACTGTATTCAAATGCTCTGCTCAGTCTGAATGGCTGCAAAGGTCAGTATAGCTATGAAGGAGAGAGTAATGGATGTATAACATGAAATATGACTAGAGAACTAAATAGGAGGCAGGCCACACAGGCCTCCTAGGTCACATTAGGTATTTTTATCTTGAGTTTAAGAGTAACCGGTAGTTATTGAAGGAATCAAGCAGAAGTTACTATTATCATTTGTTTTAAAAAAATTTTAACTGTTTATTTTTTGAGAGAGAGTATGAGCAGTGGATGGGCAGAAAGAGAGAGAGGGAGACATAGAATCTAAAGCAGGCTCCAGGCTCTGAGCTGTCAGCACAGAGCCCCATGTCGGGCTCAAACTCACAAACTGAGAGATCATGACCTAGGCCGAAGTTGGCTGCTTAACCAACTGAGCCACCCAGGCACTCCCTATTATCAGTTTTTTTTAATTTGAAAAGATCACTAGTTTTACCATGAGAAACAGATTAGAAGGAGTTAGGATGAATAGAGACCAGTAAGTTAGAACACCATTGCATTAATCCAGGAAAGAGTTCCTGATGGCAGGGACTAGAGTGGTAGTGGTGTCGAAGGAGAAAAGGCACAATGTTGAGGATAGAATATGAACAGAAATTGATGAGAATATGGAATGTAGGGTGGAGGAAATAAAAACATGTAGGTTTCTGGTTTAATTGCTTGGGTTGTAGTGCCATTTTCCTGAGTTTAAAAATAATGGAAAACTACCAGACTTAGGGAAATATTTTGTTTGGTTTTGGATATCTGTTGAAATGTCTTTGAAATTCCTGGATGAGATGAATAGAGAGCTGAATATGGTACCCTGAGCTCCGAGGAAACACACCAGCTGGAGGTAAAGTTCTCTAGTCATGTGAGTGTTGGATATTCAGGCTGTGGATACAGATGAAGTCACCAGGATTAAAGTCTGAGTTAGAGAAAAGACCACAAGGTGTAGGCCTAATCTGCTATATTTGAAAGATCACCTTCTCTCCCAGGTCAATAAATAATGAGGACTCTTGGGGCACCTGGGTGGCTCAGTCGGTTAAGTTCCTGGCTTTGGCTCAGGTCATGAACTCATGGTTCATGGGTTCAAGCCCCCCATCGGGCTCAGAGCCTGGAGCCTGCTTCAGATTCTGTATCTCCCTCTCTCTCTGACCCTCCCCTGTTCACACTCTCTCTGTCTCTCAAAAATAAATAAAAAACATTAGAATTTTAAAAAAATAATGAGGATTCTTGAATTTAATTCCTGAGCCTTCTGCTCTTCTTATCTATCAAGAGATCATAGTATTTCATGAAGGAAACACAGTGACATGTTTTGTTGAAGAATCAAATAGGATAAACAATGTGTACTGAATTAAGGATGATTATGGATGTGTTACTTCATTGAGAGCCACTTCAGGGAAGTCATTTAGCCAGGTGATGGTTAGACTGAGAAGTAAAGAAATAAAGAGTTCACATAACTTGAAAGTCTGGGAAGGAAAGAAGAGAGTGGCACAATAAAGGGAATAAAGAACTGATGAAAATTAATGAAAGAAACTTAGAATGTATAAAAGTCAATGAAAAAGTTCAATTGAGAGGTGAGATGTTAAATACACAGGAGACAGGAAAGTCCATAGCGAAAGTTTCTTGCTCTTCCTCTTCCCCCTCCCTTCCCCCTCCTTCTTCTCCTTCTTCTTCCCCCATCCTTCTCCTTCTCCTCTTCCTTCTCCTCCTTCCCCCCTTTTCTTCTCCTCCTCAACTCCCTCCTCCTCCTCCTTCTTTTTAAAGTAGACTTCACACCCAGCACAGATCCCAATGCAGGGCTTGAATTCATGACCATGAGATCAAGACTCAAGCTGGGATAAGAGCTGGACACCAAACCAACGGAGCCACTCAGACACTCCATTAGCAAAGGCTTCTTAATTATTCAGGAAAACATTGAGTCCAGAGCATAGGTGGCAGAGAATTTGGATTTAAATGGGAGAGAAAGGAAACTTTTTATTTTTTCAGGAAAAAAATGCCCCTTAAATCCTTAAATGATTGAAAATGTAGGTAGATGTTTGTCTAATACCAAGGACATCAGGTAAAGCCCTCCTGATGATTTCCACATTCTTTGTAATGTCTTATCATCTTTATGAAAGGGTCATTTGCTGAGTTTGGGAACTGAAGAGACTGATTTGAGGAGAATGGAAAACTTCAGACATAATCATTGAGGTGAGCATAAGAGTGAGGAAGCCAAGCCAGAGAAAGATGATGAAATTAGGTGGTCCTGAAGGCACCATTTGAAGCTGGTAATTATAGGTTTATGATGGAACCAATATGGCCTATTGTGTGATTTTCTCTGACTACATGCAGCTGCTGAGAGAGTGGTGTCAAGAAAACAATCACACACATTCAATTTTGAGGTTTCCTTATAGGGGAGTAATGAATATAGCAAAAAGGCAACAAAATTTGTAGCATTGTCAAGAATATTACTGAAACAATGGAGCATGTATTCTAAATGATCTCAGAAGGGAAATAAAGAAGAAAGGGGAACATATATTGGGATGAAGAAATTAACAAATTCTGAAATAATAATTTGATAGGTTCTACTGGCAGGGTATGAAAGATGGAGAGAGGCTGGGTCTGAGCAAAGAAGTACACAGTATCATAAAGATTATGATGTAGTGGAGAATTAGGAGTTAAGGGCTAACATGTTGGGAATTTATTTCAAAAGTTTTAGTCTCAAGAAACCTCAGATGAAGGTGAATACTAGGCCCAGTGGCTAGGTGAGGTTTTTTTCTTACCTAAGAAGGATCATAGTAGGAACAGAAACTATATTCCATATGCTTTTGTTGAGTGATGACTAACTTAGAACTTCAGACTTCAAACAGGATAGTTACAGGATCCAAGATTCCCCTTTTATTCCTTTTTAGAAATTACTTCCTATTAAGTGAGTCTTTCTTTCTTTACATGTGATATTCTTCAAAAACTTTTTATTTTTATTGACTTTGGTGATATACAATATATATGTATGTATGTGTGTGTGCTCGTGGGCGCATGCATGTGCATGTATGTCTTCTGACTCCACTGTTGTCTTTACTGAATATTCAGTATGATTAGGTTGACTGGCCTGGTTTCCATTAGCTCTGTCCCTGATGGAGCCTTCAAAATATGCACGCTCATTTGAGCTGGATTTATGAATATCTGTTGTGTGTGTGAAATCAAAACTGAAGTTAATTTAAAGACCATGTGGTATCAATGGAAATTACAGTTAAAAGCTGAGGATGGATGATTAAGTCAAACCAGGAATGATGAAGAGGCCAACAGACAAAAAGGGAGTTCAGACTTAGACAGTGCAATCATGCATCTGTTTTTATTTTCTTAGGGCCTCGCACGGTGGAGGCATGAACAACTATGAGCTGACGGGATATTGGCTTGGCTCATGATGTAGAGCCTTCCCAAGACGGCTCAATGCACTCATTTCCTGACATGCAAAGGTCTGTAATTACCCTGAAGTTTTGATGCCCTCTTATTTCAATGTATTATATCATTGTTATTTCTTGTAAAAGTTTTAAAATATATTCGACAGTATATTATGCCACATAAATATATATTGTATATGACATAGCAATGTGTCCACAATAGATTATTGAGTGAAAAGGGTAGATGACCAAATTGATGTAAAATAGGTGTATGTTGTATGTCACAGGCATAGCAGAAGGAGTCTGGAAATATATGCCAAATGTTTACAGTGGTTTTTGCAAGGTGTGAGGATAAAGAGTTTAACTTTCTGCTTTAATTTTTTGTCTTTTGCATCAAAATAATAACCAAATAATAATATATAATAGTATATAATAAAATATAATATTAATTTGATATATTATATATTATGTTATATTTATATATAATATAATATAATATAAAAGCTATATGTTTATATACAGATCTATCTTCATCTTATATTGATTTATGTCCCCTTTTAGGATGATAGGCCCATATATGAGATTGGAATCACTGATTCAGACTATATAACTTAGCATCACAATTTTGGAAAAGGGACAATATTTTTTGTCTTGCTTATATAGTTTACACATACATAGACACATTCACACAGCTTCCTTATCTTTAAATTATATTCTTTTTTGAGAGTTTGAAGTAAAACAGTATTTTAGGCCTGAAGACATGTCAATTCATGTATTTCTTTTTGTGAAAGTATGTGATGACACATATTAGTTGGTAAAATCTGAACCAGTTTAAAAGGAAATCAAATGTTATTCAAATGTGTAAAGATTTCCTAGCAATGGGACAAATAAATAAGAATAAAGAATATGGGAATTTGAAAATATTTAGGAAGAAAAAAAGCAGAGAATTCTAGGAATGAAAGAAAGTTAAAGTAATTAAGATATTTTCCATATTCATTAACTATTAAGTAGGTACGTTGAGGAGTGCCTGGGTGGCTCAGTCAGTTAAGCATCTAACTCTTTTTTTTTTTTATTTATTTTTATTTTTATTTTTTTTCCACAATATTTTATTGTCAAATTGTTTTCCATACAACACCCAGTGCTCTTCCCCCCAAGTGCCCTCCACCATCACCACCACCTGTCTTCCCCCCTCCCCCTTCCCCCCCAACCCTCAGTTCATTCTCAGCTTTCAATAGTCTCTCAAGTTCTGCATCCCTCTCTCTCCCCAACTCTCTCTCCCTCCTCCGTTCCCCCTGGTTCTCCATTAGGTCTCTCTTGTTTTCCTGCTAGACCTATGAGTGCAAACATATGGTTTCTGTCCTTCTCTGCCTGGCTTACTTCA
>NC_043701.1:80167676-80182113 GCF_006229205.1 Suricata suricatta | reverse complement strand
AGTCTTGAAATGAACTGGTAAGATGGATATGAGTTACCCAGGCAACAGATTCCATTAGGAGTGAATGACGCAAATGGGGTTGGTGGGAAAGGATCTTACCAGCTGGGAAGGTTACATGAAGTAAAGAATAATAAATGGTGTTATAATAAACAAACAAACCTTGGACGGGATTAGAATACCAGCAATATTAATGACCACAGCTTTGGGTGTGAGGTTTTCCTTATGGTTAGTGCTCTATTCAAGTCCTGCGTTTGATTTAAATTAGCATGAAGACATTATTCATCTTCCTTTTATTGTATGTCTACAGAAAATTATAATTGCTGACACTTATATTTGCTATTTCGTGATTCTGCTTGATAGGAATGTCTCAAAAGCAAACATTACCTACACATATTCTCTAAGTTCAGTGCCTGTCACATAATATGCAGACTACATGGATATAGTGAAATGAGTAAGTGTTGGCAAGGGTGTGTGTGTGTGTGTGTGTGTGTGTGTGTGTGTGTGTGTGTTAGAGGGCAGTTTTTGACTCCTTGGCTTCTACTGAGAGATGTGATAAGCAGCACATGGAACCCTGTGCCCTGATACCCCTATACCACTAACAGCAACATAGAGAAAAGGATAACTAATTTGACTGTCAGTCAAACAAAAAAACAAATTCTGGGAATGGGCTTCAGATAGGTAGATTACATAGAATTGAATAGGATATTTAGGTAGGTTTGGAAAGAGAGCAAAATACTGGCATTCTTTAAGCTGTTGAATTTATTCCCCAAACTACAGCTCTTCACTATTTCAGTACTTCATTACAAACTTAATGGAATAAAATGATTGACTGAATTCTGAGACCATAAGAGGAGAGGATGCCTCCTTGTAGTCTTCTAGTTCATGGCAGCAATAACGTATTGCGGACCAGAAGTCTGAACCTTGAGCATAGAGAGTATGAACCTCATGGTTCTTAATAAGGGCTACACACTAGCGTTTCCTAGATGGCCTTTTCAAACTACATATGTTTGAGTCCTCCTCCAACATTTAAATGGAGTCTAAACGTGCATTTTGAAGATGTTTCACTGTGGATGTTTATGCATAGCCCTTTTTGAGAAATATTGATAAAGTGTATGCAAATAACAAGAACACAATGGCAATAATAACAGGAGTGGCTTTACAACTTATAAGTATTTTCAACTGCAATATTTTGCTTAACCTTGATAATAACCCAGCAAGATAAATAACATTAAATCCATTACTAAAGGAGAAACAGACTTGGCAAAGCCCAGTAAATTTCCCAAGTTTACATTGCACAAAAATAGCAGGGTTAAACTCAATCCCAAATCCTCTGACTTATCTTATATTAAATCTTTGGTATCAAGGGGTTCCTGGGTGGCTCAGTTGGTTGAGCATTTGATTCTTGATTTCAGCTCAGGTCATAATTTCACAGTTTGTGGGATCAAACACCACATTAGGCTCTACACTGAGCATGGAGTCTGCTTGGTGTTCTCTCTCTCTCTCTCTCTCTCTCTCTCTCTCTCTCTCTCTCTTCCTCTGCCCCCTCCCCTACTTGTAATCTCAAGGAATTTGGACTTGGCAATGTAGCTTTGGGATGAACAAATATTGGCAATTATATCCGGACTTTTTCACAAAAAATATACAGGGGATTTCCAACGATATTTTGAGGGAATTCCAGACATTAGATTACTGCTGTAGTAATATTGGAGAAAGGGAATTAGTATTAAAGACCTGATTTTTTTTTTGCCTAGAAATTACACAATATATCGACCACCTACTAACATCTGATGTCAAAGTTTTAATAACAGATGTACAGATAGTCTTATTGAGCAATATCAACTTCCTGGGGAAATCTCAGAAAAAAATTTGCATTTCTGAATTAAGAATTTCAAATGTCAGTCAACTGTGAGGAATAAGCTTAGTCCCTGAGCTTGCATCAGTGGGTTAACAAGGCATAAAGGATTAGAAAGTCACAGGACAAATACACCCAGTTTGGGTAAACAAGATTAGGTAAAAGGGGGGAAAGTCCCCCAGTATAGGACAAAGGTATAGGAATAGAAAAGCCTCTGATATGAAAATCAGATGAGCTAAACAAGATTGGGTACTCAGGGTAGAAATGCCCTGGAACTCAGTACAACAGCAGAAAGCTGCTTTCAGAAGAAGGAAGGACAAAAACAGGAAGACCGTACTTTAGACCACAGCAGGGTGGAAGTTGCCCAGGGTGGAGCTAATTAGCAAAAGAAAGGTGCCTTGTTGACCCTGAGGTAGCATGCTCGGTATTTCTTGTCCCCTAGGCCAATTCAGAGAAACAGAGGTAGCAACTCATGTTTGCTCCAAACAACCTTCCACCCAGCACCAGAATTTTGTTTTGTATTGACCCAATCCCCTAATACTGCATATCTTCAAAGCCTCCTTTTCTCCAGCCATGAGTTAATGTTCACAGGTTCATTGTCTCTTTGTGCACATCCATCATGTTTGTAAGTTTTCTGACCCTAATAAAAATGAAGCAAGGACCCTTACTCGGGGCTCTTGTCTCCTCCTGGACATTAGCCTCTCTAGAATTTTAATCCTGTGTTCCACTCTCTTGCTGGACTAGAGAGAACTCCAGACCCAGAGTCTAGGATTTAAGTATGCTTCTATTTATGGTTTAAAGGAGTTTGTAATCATTCCATGTTCAGGGAAGGTCTCTAGTTCCTTCAGTTCTCTCTTCTCTCAGAGTACAAGTACTTTTTTAAAAGATGATTCCCACTTTTTTTTTTTTTTACATTTATTACATTTATAACTCTTTACTTTGTCCTTTTCTTGCAATTTATCTGTATGGAATAATACCTCTCAATATAATCTTGACCTTAAGAAATCTTTTAGTCAATTCTCAAAGTTTTTAGAAGTAAAAGAGAACAAGTCCACAACTCAATCACAGTGACAACATAGCACAAAAATCATAAAGGCAGCACCGTTGAATGAATAAGACATATCCTAAAGGATTGACTGCAAGACTTCATTTTTAGGCAACGCATTATTCAGTGGCAGTTTTAACTTAGAACTAACATAGCTCCCAAGTGAAGTTTCAGATTAGCTTGATTTGTTTTTTAGCTCAATCCATCTAAGAAATAGAAGAAATGAGTCTATTTATCAGCTCTGAACTCCTCTTTATATTTTTTCCAACCTATTACTCAAGGTGGCTAAACTCAGGATTGTCACCACCTGACTTAAGCACTGAGTGGTGAATTGTGGGATGATACCATTTAGTTCACATTGTTGATGTGCCTGTGGGAAATAAAGCTTGGTAAAGCAAAAAGAGAGCCAACTCTGATATCTATTTATCGAAGTGCCTTTTCTGATATCTATTTATCTGGATGCACTGTCTAAGGAAGGTCTTATAATATAAATGTATTTTCTAAATACTTCATGGTATATATGAGAGAAAAGATGGAATACTTCTACTTTGTCAAATAAAGACTTTCTCAAACACTTCCTGGCTAACTTATTCAACTTAGTTTTGACTGGAAAACTAACTTTAAAATCTTAAATTCCACTATATTCTTTCTCCTTCAGTCTCGGAGAGAGGGTGAGAGGGCTTTGAGGACAACTGCTGAAGCTACCTAAAAGGATAACAGCCCTATTATCTACCAGAGTTCATGCTATTCTTTGAAAGTTAGATTCTGACAGAGAATTGAACCAGGAAATTAGTAATTTGCTTAGAAAGTGGAGCGTTAGTATGGAAATCAAAAGCTATATGAGTGTTCAGGCAAGGCCATAATTTCTGTTTACTATGTAAACAGTAAGTTGATCTGCTGAAAAAAGTTTCTTAAGATAAATTATATTAGGAGCCATATTCATCATAGTGCAGATGCTTGATAAAAATATTTGTCAGGAGAGCAACCATACAGAATATATTTATTTTTAATGTAACCCTTATATTTAGAGATAGACCATGATGGTTATTATTCATTTGGGACAAGCCATAATCACCTTAGAATAATAAGTCCCTTGAAATTCTTTTGTGAGGAAAAAAATGTTGTCTGTATTTTAGGAGATGGATATAAAGCAAGGCAAAAATTATCCTCTTATGGGAAGTGTGTAAAACGCCCTGGAACGATGCTTTGTCATAAAAAACAGATGTTGAAAGAAAAGTTCCAATGCATGGTCCAAAAAGCTCTAATAATAACAGAATAAGCACTTACTGCAGACCCTTGATTATGATGAACACAAGACAAAAACAGGGCAGTTAAATAAAAACAAAAAGGTTTCTGTGAAAAATAATGACCGTCAAAAGGCATGTTTCCATTTTAGATAGTTTAGTGATTATTCTTAGCTCAGCAAAGGTAACTACAAATGGATCTGAAAACTGAATACCTTCCAAAACTGCTCAGGTAGGAATAGAAAACAGTGGTAACAGGGACAACTGCATAGTAACTGATAAGAGATAGGAACGCAAAGAAAATAATAAGACCCATAAGAAACTGAAAATTTATTGACAAAATTTACTGGAAAAAAATCGTCTAAATATGTTTGTCATAACCACAAATAAAAATGGGATAAACTAATTTTGTTATATGAGTATTATTAAAAGGGTAAGATTGAGTTTGGAAAATAAAAAAAAAAAGAAAAAACTCTATGTGGTCTGTAGGAGACTCACTTAAAACATAGTGACTTAAAAAAATCTAAAGTAAAAGAATGAGAAAAATATATAGCATGCAAATGTGAGGTGCAAAAAATAAAGTGTGAGTGCCAACATTGTATCAAAACATTGAATTTGAGTTTTAAGAAAAATCAAATGTGCCTAAAAGTATTACATTGTAATAAAGAATTCTAGACATATTAAAGGTATTAATACAATGGTAAATTTAACAAAAAAAAGGAAAGAAAGACAGAAAGACAGACAGACAGACAGACAGACAGACAGAAAGGAAGAAAAAGAAAGAAAGAAAATAAAGGAAAACCCCAAACCCAAATAAAAGTAGTTAGGGAAAGCCAACAACAATTAGGTAGTAACTCCAAAATAACAAAACATAAATCTTCTGGCTAACTTAATGTTATGGGCTGAATTGTGTTCCTCTCAAATTCATATTGAAGTGCTAATCTATCTCAGAATGTGATGTACTTGGAGATAAGGTCTTTAAAAGAATAAGCTTAATGTAGTTCATTAGGGTGGGCCATAATCCAATATGACTGGCTTTCTTATTAGAAGAGAAGCCTAGGATAGGACCTATACAGAAGAAAGACCATATGAAGTTAGGAGAAGATTGTCATCTGAAAGCCCAATAAAGAGGTCTCAGAGAAAACCAATCCTGCTGTTACTCTGATCCTGGACTTCTGGCCTTCAGAATTGTGAGAAAATATACTTCTGTTGTTTAAGCCATCCAGTCTGTATTAAAAAAAATCAACTGTATTTCTGTATGTCAGCAATAAACATAAATTGGAATTACATATCAGTATCATTTTCAATATCATCAAAATATGAAATCTTGGGGGTAAATTTGACAAAAGATATGCAAAACTGGTACACTGAAATCTATGAAATATTCATGAGAAGATTAGAGAAAAACTAAATAAATGAAGCATTAGATCCTGAGTCAGAAGACTCAATATTGTTAAGTTGACATTTTTCCTAAATTTCCCATAGATTAAATGCAATTACAATCAAAATCCAAGCAAACTTTTTTTTTGAGAAATTGACAAACTGTTCCTAAAATTTGCATGGAAATGCAATGGACCTAGAACAGTCTAAACATCATTGAAAAATAACATCATATTTAGAGGACTACTAATTTCAAGACTTATTTCTAAGTCTACAGTGATCAGTATCAAGTATGATACTGGAATAAAAATAGACAAAAGGATCAATGGAACAGGATAGAGCATTCAGAAATAAAGCCATATGTATATCGACAACTGATTTTTGACAAGGATGCAATTCATACAAGAAGAACAGTTTTTTCAATAAATTGTGCTAGACCAATTGAACATCCACATGCAAGACAACAATAAACAGTGATCCATACCTCATAACATATACAAAGAAGAACCTTAAAATAGATCCTCGACCTAAATGCAAAATCTAAAATTACAGACATTCATGAAGAAAACAAAGGGAACGTTTTTTCGACTTTGGGATAGACCAGTGTTTTTTAAACCCAGCGCTATTGACATTTGGAGCCAGATAATTTTTTGTTGTGGAGGGATGTCCTGTGCATTTAGGAAGTTAAGCAGCATCCCTGGCCTCTCCCCATTAGAAGCTAGTAGTACCTCCCAATTGTGACCACCAAAAATGTATTCAGACTTGCAAATATCCCCTGGGGAGCAAAATATCTCTGGTTGAAAATCACTAGGTTAGGAAATTTTTCTTAGATACGAAAATCAAAAGCATGACCCATACTAAAATAATTTGATAAATTGTATATGAACAAAATTTAAAATCTTCTGTTCCTCAGAAGACATTGTAAAGAAAATCAAAAGATAATACACAGACAGGGAGAAAATATTTGTAAATCATGTATCTGAAAAAAAGACATATCTATAACAAAGAATTCTCCAAACTACACTAATAAACAACTCTTTAAAAGTGTGAAAAAGATTTGAACAGATACTTCACTAAAGAAGATACACAGATGTCAGATGAGTACATGAAAAGATGTTCAATAGCATTAGTCAACAGAGAAAGGCAGTTTAAAACATGATATACCATCACATAATTATTAAAATAGCTTTATTTTTTTTAGTATAATTTATTGTCAAGTTGGCTAACATATAGTGTATACAGTGTGCTTTTGGGTTTGGGTGCAGATTTCCAAGATTGATCGTTTTTATATAGCAAATATCAGTGAGGATATGGAGGAACTGGAGCCCTCATATACTGCTAGTAGAAACATAAAATGACACTACACTGGAAAACAGTTGAGCAGTTTCTTAAAAAGTCACACATATACACATGATCCAGCATTGGGTTCCCTGGTAGTTCTCCAAGAAAAATGAGACCATATGCCCACACAAAGACTAGTGTAAGACTGTTTATAGTAGTTTTATTTGTAATAGCCAAAAGAGGAAACAACTCAAATGTCCATCAACAGATAAATGGATAAGCAAACTCTGGGATATCCATCTGATAGAAAAGCACTCCGCAAAAAAGGGAAAGAAATATTGATGCACCTAACGACATAGATAAAATCTCAAAAATAGTGATGCTGAGTGGAAGAAGTGAGGTATAAAGAATATATACTCTGTATTATTTCATTTACCTAAAATTTGAGAAAATGCATACTCATGGATAGTGACAGAAAGCTAAGATTACTGGTTGCCTGGAAAGGGGTGTAGGGTGAAAGGTGAGGAGGGTAGCGGTACAAAGAGGCCTAAGAAAACTGGGGTGACAGAGATGTTCACTATATTGATTGTGACATTAGATTCATAGCTGTACACAAACATCAAAACTTATCAAGTTGTAAACCTTAAGTGTAGTTTATTGTATATGAAAATATTAAAGAAAAAGATGGCATTTACAACAGCAATGTGGAGTCTGATTACTGAGGGGTAACTTAGCAAGAAATATCAAGGACAATTATGATAAAAAGCTTCATTATTATAAAATTGTCAGTTTCGTTAACTCAATCTATGCTTTTTAGTACAATGACAATATGAATCCCAATAAAACTTTGTTTTTTAACAATGACAAGTTTATTCCAATGTTCATATAGACAAATATGTGAGAATAATCAGAAATTAAAAGAGAAAGTTCCAAGTTACTCTCACCTACTACATTTTAAAACATGTAACAAAGCCAGAATAATAAAAAGTGTCAATCTGATGCATACATTATTAAATAGATCAATGAAGTTGACAAGCATCCAGAAATAGAACCAGGTGTATATGAGAAATAAGCATATGGTAAAAGCATTAATATGGGAAAAAAGCATGAATTATTAAGTGAACAGTTTGGGGATAACTGAAAAAGAAAAAAATCAGGCTAGAACATTACTATAGTCCTTACAAAGAAATTCCATACTGAGAAAGATGAAATGTTAAAATTATTAGCGGCACTTGAGTGACTCAGTCAGTTAAGCATCTGACTCTTGATCTCAGCTCAGGTCATGATCTCACAGTTCTTGAGTTCAGGCCTTACATTGGGTTCTGTGCTGATAGCACAAGACCTGCTTGGGATTCTGTCTTTCTCCCTCTCTCTCTCTGCCCCTCCCCTATACACAGGCTCTCTCTCTCTCTCTGAAAATAAATAAATAAAATTTAAATGTTAAAATTATTAAAGAACCAGAAGAAAATATAAAGGGATACTTTTATAATCTTGAAAGTTAAATATTTTCTTAGCCTAAACTAAAAGCCAGAAAGATATAAATGAAGATTTAAGATGCTGAATACAGAAAAAAAAAATTGAAAATTTTTACATTCCAAAAAACAGCATAAACAAGACAGTTGAAAATAAAATACCTGCAATTAATGTGACAGAAAAAGAGTATGTGTAGTATACAAAGCACTTTTTTTTTGTGGGAAAGAGAGAGGGAGAGAGCACGAATGATCATAAGTGAGGGAGGGGGAGGGGGGAGAGAGAGAGAGAGGGAGAGAGCACGAATGATCATAAGTGGGGGAGGGGGTGGGGGGGAGAGAGAGAGAGAGGGAGGGAGAGAGAATCTTAAGCAGGCTCCATGCCCAGGCAGAGCTTCCATGCAGGGCACAGTCTCATGACTGTGAGATCATGACCTGAGCAGAACTCAAGTCAGATGCTTAACTCAGCCAGCCCAATACCTCACAAAGCACTCTTAAAACTGAAAAGAGAATAGATGATTCCAGAAAAGAAATATAGAAAAAAATATATAAACAGGCCCCTTGCCAAAGAAGAAACATAAGTGGTCAGTGGACTATATATATGTAGTTTTATATATATCAGTCATATATAGATACATATATTTAAGTCTTATTAGTAATCTCGTGAACACAAGCAAATACAATAATATGTTATCACCATGTTTCTGACTAGCAAATATTAAAGGACTAATCAAACTCAGATTGTCAAGAGAATGTAAATTGACTTTCTCATGTATTGTTGGAGGGAATATGTAAACTGACACTTTTTTCAGAACACAAATTAGAAACATATATCAAAACTTGAAATACGCAATTATACTTCTAAGCAATTATCCTAAGTGGATAAATATACGTAAGCTCAAAATTTATGAACAGCGAAGTTTGCTGTTGCTATATTTCTTCTTTTTTTAAAAAATTAGGTTTTCTTCACATATAAATTTTAAACATACAAGAGTAAGTAGAGAATGGTATAATGAACCAGTAACTAAATCACCTAGTTTCAACAATTACCAGCATTTTGCTCATCTTGTTTTATTTGCTACCTCTGTACTATTATTTATGTGCACTTTTATGTGGGTGTAGAGCCTGAGGATATTAAAGTAAGCCCAAAGCAATATAATAAACTCCACAAATACTTGGGCATCTATACTTAACAAATGTCATAAAACATACCTGGAATAAGCTATTAACATCACCTAATACCCAGCCCATGTTTAAGTTTGCTGAATTTTCTCAAAAATATCTGTTTAGGATTGGTTTGTTTAAAGTAATTAAGTTCCATATATTACAATTCATTCACTATATCTTTTAGTTTCTTTTTTTAAATATATGATAGTGTTTCCTCTGTTTTTTAAAATGCCATTTGTTTATTGAAGAAACTCAGTCATTTGTAATGTAGAATTTCCCACAAACAGAATTCAGTTGATTGCTTTCCAATATGCAATTTATCTTGTTCTTCATTTCCTTATATTTATTGTAAAACGATAGATATATAGGCTTAATTAAAAATGTTTGACAAGAAAGCTGTATAAGGGATGTCATGTACTTCCTGGTAAAATGCCTTGATTGTTCTGTTTAAGTGATATTAAGATCCAGATGGATCCGGTTGATGTCAACATGATGCATCCATTATAAAGTTCTCCAACAACTTCTCACTAATTGTTTTAGATCTATATTGATAGTTATATAGATTCACGATTTCATTAGGGATTGCAAAACTGTAACATTCTAATTCTGTCATTCCCTTTGCACTTATTAGCTGGAATTCTTTAAAGAATTCTTCTTTTTCAGACTAATTGAGTATACTGACATAGATTTTGTACAGGAAAGTCTGGTTTGATGCTGTCCCTTTGTTATTTTTTAGAATAATGAGTTGGTTTCTAAGAAACCTCTAATGGTGACCATTGTGTGCGTGATACATAGATCATTATGAACTTGTGGATTTTCATATTAATGTATTTCAGTCTATTGCAGGCACTCAATAGACTCTTTTGATGCACTGAAAAAGACTCTTCTGTCCATCTGATGTAACTCCAGTCTTTTTTTTTTTTTTATTTAAGAAATTTCTTGCTTTGGGGCACATCTGAATGTCCTAGGCTTGCTTTATACATTTCTAACCCTTAACCTAGATTCACCCATTTTCCCAAAGAACTTTGATATTTTGGGGGAGTATGGGTGGGAAATAGTATTTAAAGATCATAATCTGGCCACTGGGGATGTTCAATCCTCCTTAATTATCAGTGTTGCTAAGGTTTTTCCTTGGGTACACCTAGGAATGAGGCACTTTTAGAAAAGATAAAGAGGGGCGCCTGGGTGGCTCAGTTGGTTAAGTGTCCGGCTTCAGCTCAGGTCATGATCTCATGGTTCATGGGTTTGAGCCCTGCGTTGGGCTCTGTGCTGACAGCTAGCTCAGAGCCTGGAGACTGCTTCAGATTCTGTGTTTCCCTCTCTCTCTGACCCTCCCCTGCTTGCACTGTCTCTCTCTCAAAAATAAACAAAAAAAATTAAAAAAAAAGAAAAGATAAAGAGTATTGATATATTCTTTTTTTTAAATCTTTAAAATGTTTATTTATTTTTGAGGGAGAGCAGAGTGGGGAGGTGGGCGAAAGAAAGGGAGACAGAGGATCCAAAGTGGGCTCTGCCCTGACAGCAGCTCTGTGCTGACAACAACCCTGATGTGGGGCTTGAACTCATGAACTGTGAGATCATGACCTAAGCCCAAGTTGGACACTTAACTGACTGAGCCACCCAGGTGCCCCAAGGATATTGATATTTTCAATTTAAGTTAAATCCATGGGACATTATGTAACTTTCTTATTTCAGGCTTATATTTCTTTTTCACTGATAGTAATGGTTCTTAATGATATTAATATACTTATTTGTTCAGTTTTATAATAAGCCTTTGATAGCTTCAAAATAACAAAAATATTATTACAACTAATTGAGTGTAGTTTCAGATCATTTTGCAATTTATTTTGTCCTTTAGCTATAATGATTAAGAATTTACAGTAAAAAAAAAGGATTTATAGTCAAAACACTATGATTTGAAATAATTATCTATATGGTTATTAAACAAATTAGCATAGAATTCATTTTTTCTGATTTTTAACACTTTAATTATTTAATATAAAATATGTACATGGTTTGAAAGGCAAACTATAAAACCAGGTACATTTTTAAAAGTTTAGCTTCAATTCTGTCTTCTGTATCTTGTTTCTTCCATTCGGTTACAGGCAATCATTTTTGTTAGGTTTTAGTTTGTTGTTTTAATTGCTTTCTTTTGAAATATAAACAGTATGTGTGTGGATGTAGCCTTCCACTTACGTAAACTAGCATAGAAGTTCTTGGAGAAGAGCCATGAACCAGGAGTTGGAAGAACTGTGTTCTGACTTTGCCTGAACTGGCAACTGTATATAAGATTTTTGGAACAGTTAATTCATCATCCTGTGGTTTAGTTTCCTCATCAGGAAAATTAGAGAAGTCGCCTAGGTTACTTTATAGTATTAGCATTCTGTTATTCTAATTCTAAAGAATATAATTAATAGAATTGTTAATTCTAAACAATAGAATTGTTTAATTCTATTAAACAATGCCTATTTCTTGGGATATACAAATAGAGATATATGAAATTGACCTCACACACAAAACAACTTCGCCTCTTGGTATAATTAATGATGTATGTCTTACTCTAAATAAAGGGCCACAATGGGAAAAATCTGACCCTAAAGTGATTTGAAGTATTTGTGTGCTTAAATGAGCTTTTAATCATGCTAATGGTTGCATTATTACTATACAGTCTTACTCATGCAGAAATAGCAAAGCTTATAGTCCAGTTAATCACAACTGGCCTGTCCTCTCTCCCCTTCTTCCAGATGACTCTTTTATACTTTTGCCTTCTACCTTAAATTCATATCTTTCCTCATCTTTACATCAATGAATAATCTTTCTTTTTTACATTACCCTCCCCCAAATTTGAAGCAAATTTCCAAAAACTCCTACCAGCCCATCTACCTATTCATCTGCATCTATGCTTATTAGCCTAGCTAATAGGCTTTTCTCCAGAGGCTATGGAGGAACTGTCCCTGTCTCCAGCTGCCACTAGCCTCTGCCTATGTGCCTTATGGTCTATGCTCTTGTGCCAACGCACTGATTTTGCTTTTCCTGAGGCACCATCAATGTTTCACTCTATTGGCTTATTCCTACCAATTAAAAATAAGCAATTACTTATTTTTACTTATTTTACTTATTTTGCTCTCTTCAATGACTTTTCCTCTCCACATACTACCCCATATTGTGTTTCCTTCTATAGCAGAATTCATTGGAAAAGGAATCTATGCTTACTACCTATAATTTCTCTCCTTCCATACTTTCTTGAACATACTCAATTCTACTCTTTTCTCTGTATATAATTTCTCTTTTGCATAAATCAGAGGCAATCCTGTCATCTCTACCTTCAAAATGTACTAAGACGCCCAATAGTTCTTACCTTCCCAAATGCCATTAGCCTGGCTTAAGTCACTTTTATTTCATACCTCTATGATGTTAATTAATAGATTCCAAATTGGTCTCCCTGCTTCTGACTTTGGTTTACTGTTATTTATTCTCAACATGGCAGCAAGATGTATATAGTTAAAACTATCCAGATTATGTCTCTCCTTTCTCTGATTAGTGCTCTCTAGGTTTTCCATTTTAAAATAAAAACGAAAACAGCTACTATGAGATACAAGGCCATTCATGATAACTCTTCTAACCTCACATCCCACTGCCTTCTCTATTATTTCTCCAATTCATTCTTTTTTCCCCTGGGTCTCTGCACTTGCTGTTCCCTCTGCCTGGAATACTACCTGCATTGTTTACTTACTCACTTACTTCACATCTTTACTTTCCTGGATACTCTTATCTAAAACTTCAAATTTTGTCACTGTGTTATTCAGCTCAGGCTGCCAAAAGATACCATAGACTGGGTGACTTAAAAACAAGGAATACATTCCTGACAGTTCTGGAGACTGGAAGTTCAACATCAAGGTGCCACCTGGGTAAGGCCCCTCTTCCTGGCTTCTAGAAAGCTGCCTTCCCACTGAGTGCTCACTTGGCCTTTCCTTGGTATGTCCATATGGAGAGAGAGCGAGCTCTTCTGTCTTCCTCTTTTTATAAGGGTACTAATGCCATAATGAAGGTACCATCCTCATGATCTCATCTAAACTTAATTACCTCCCAAAGACCCCCACCTACTGTCACACTGGAGATGAGAGAGTCAACATTTGAATTTGGGGGGAGGCACAAATATTCATTCTTTAATAGCTATCTCTACTTACATTTCATATTCCCCATGTTTATTTTTTCCTACATACTTGTCACTTTTTAAAATAGAATATATTTTACTTATTTGGTAGATTATATTCCCCATTAGAATTATACCTCCATAAAAGCAAGGGCTTTCAACCATTCATTTACTGATTCTCTAGCACCTCAAAAAATGTCTGGGGCACCTGGGTGGCTCAGTTGGTTAAACTTCTAACTTCGGCTCAGGTCATGATCTCACGGTTCATGAGTTTGAGCCCTGTGATGGACTCTGTGCTGACAGCTCAGAGCCTGGAGCCTGCTTCTGATTCTGTCTCTCTCTCTCTCTCTCTCTCTCTCTCTCTCTGTCTCTCTGTCTCTGTCCCTCCCCCACTCATAATCTGCCTCTCTGTCAAAAACAAATATACATTAAAAAAAGTTTTAAGAAAATGTCTAGCACTAGTAGATGCTCAGCAAATATGTGCTGAATAAATAAGTGTCCAGAATGCCTTAGAAGTTCAAGCTGGCCATAAATATAAAAGACATGTAGCCCTTGTGAGAAAGAATCTGCTCAACTCTGAAATAAGCAATGTGTATGGGAAATCTTTGTATTATGTTCACATCCATCATTGTGAACATTTTAACGGTCACTCAGTGAATTTATGAATTAAATCATTCTTTGGAAAATATCTAATTGATAAAACTCCAATGAATAAATTAGGCTATCTGAAAAAGGAGTAGCAAAGTAATTTAAATTCCAATACTGATATGGGCATCTGTTTATTATAAAACAAAGGCTTTTTTTCCTTTACTTTAGAATAAACAACTGTGACAAATTGGCTCAATA
>NC_043701.1:80162846-80167576 GCF_006229205.1 Suricata suricatta | reverse complement strand
CACTCAGTGAATTTATGAATTAAATCATTCTTTGGAAAATATCTAATTGATAAAACTCCAATGAATAAATTAGGCTATCTGAAAAAGGAGTAGCAAAGTAATTTAAATTCCAATACTGATATGGGCATCTGTTTATTATAAAACAAAGGCTTTTTTTCCTTTACTTTAGAATAAACAACTGTGACAAATTGGCTCAATATTTCCTTTAGTTATGCTCATAATATATTTTAAGCAACATAATAGGCTTACATTACCCATCTTGTTTTCAATACCCATATGGCGACCATTATGTAAATGTTCCTTAAAAATAAATGATGCTGTTTAGTATACAATGTATGTTGTTTGCTACTAAAACCATGATTATGTGAAAGAAAAGAATCATTGAATCATCCTAAAGAAAGGATTAAATTCTAGGAAAACTATAAATAGAAAATAGCTGATACTATTAAACTAACATCAAAAGCACTTTACTTGAATTTATCAAAATGGTGTAACTTAGAAGAGGCTTTAAGATGATAACAGGTTTTAAGATTAAAAACACTTTTTAAATTTTTCAAGAAACACAGTTTATGAAAGATACTAAAAACTAGCCCATACAGAACTGAAATCATATGGTGGGAAATTATGACTGAGGTAAATCAGTATGTTACTTTGCTTCTCAAAAACCCAAATGAATATAATGAGGAGAGGGGCCCTTATGATTATGAATTACTATTTTAGATACTTCAGAAATGCAGTAACCAGGTGGAATTTGGTTAAGAATTGTACATTGCTCAGTATCCTCAAAATTATGTTTTCTTTCATGGATTTCAAACTATAAGAATTTTGGATACTATTTGTAGCCCTATTGAATGGGAAGAGCTTTCTAAGAGACTGGAAGTATGCAGCATCAAGTCAAGCAGTTAGAGACCTGTATTTCAGATAGACTCCTCTAAGAGTCCCTTCAGATACTTTTTGAGTTAAAGGTGTTCTGTCATATTGTTATAGACATGTAGAACCGTGGCATGTAGTTTAATTCTTTTGTTATATATGTAAAAGTGTAGATCCTACAGGAATAAGGAGTTTTCCCATGCTCACGTGAACCAGGTTATATGAGATCAGGTCTGATACCCATCATGTCAATCAGTTAGCCTCCTTGCTGTTAGAAGAAATCCAAATCTTTTTGTTACTGAGTGATATTGGCCAAGCAACATACGCACACACACACACACACAGATTTACACATATATGTTTATGTATACACATATGTATGTGTAATTTTCTTTATGCAGCTTAATTTCATTCATAACAGGGATTAGAACCAAGTTCCTAAGTACTTAATGATATATTCAATCGTGTGAACATTTGGTTAGCATGAAATCGTAGTCTGTTTCCTAGGGCACCAAATTTCTTAGCAGCATCCAGAGCCTGGGAAGAGAGTGAAACATGTTTTTAAGGCCGATGAAAATGGCACAGGAGTCTTTTAATTTATTTTCTTTTTTGGTAGCTGGCATTTAGAAAAGATCAGAAGCAAATAGTGACTCTGGCTGGAAGCACACGTACTTAAAATTGCCCTATAAAACTAGAAAACAAGAAATAGGCTATGGAAAAATAGCACATTTGCTGCCTCATTACCTTCCTGCATGCCAGCAGAGATTGGGTATGAGGAACATGCCAGGGTATTGTCATCAAATGACACAAGTTTCAAAAAAAATCAGGAAAAAATTAACAAAATAAGGAGTAAAGAGGATATTGCTGAAAAGTATATTGTTTATCACAAGTTTCAGGTTTTCTGCCTTTTAATGTTGTGATAGTCTTTCCAAATTTTCAAGACTCTGCATAAGCCTTCTATGATTAACACTTTCTACAGAGTATATTTTGCTTTTTATAATTTTTGAAGGCACCTCATTAAAAATCTGAAAGTCCTTGGTGTGTCTGGGTGGCTCAGTTGGTTAAGCCTCCGACTACGGCTCAGGTCAGATCTCACGTTCGTGGGTTTGAGCCCCGCATAGGGCTCTGTGCTGACAGCTCAGAGCCTGACGCAGGGCTTGAACCCACGAACTACAAGATCATGACCTGAGCAGAAGCTGGACGCTTAACCAACTGAGACACCCAGGTGCCCCAACCCTTGTCTTATTTTACATGCACTGTTGAGACATTATTTCAGGAACCATAAAGACAAGCTTCCCTAGGTGGTGTATCCACCTTGTGTATGTTAGTACATTTTTCTACTTATCAGAGATGTGTGCTTGTGGTTTGGGTAAAAACCACAGGAATAAAACACAGGAATATGGGTTGAGTAATGAAGGATCTTGATGATATCTAGAGGTTGGGGGGGCACTGATGATGAGATCTGTCACCCCAGTGAGGACCAGGCATTGCAGGGAGGGTTCGGAGGATAGATTAGAAAGGTGAACGTCAGCACTATAGGAATGTCCTTCTGTACAGAAAAGGAGCCAAAGAAACCTGAACCTTGCTCCCATTTGTTTTTCCCCAAACTTAGGACATCATAAAAATTCAGGCAGCTTACTAGATTCAAATACAAATAACAGCTCTATGGACAAAATAACAGCTTGTGAGAATCAAAAAAAAAAATCATTAAAAAAATGCTTACTCTTTCAAAAAGAAATACTGTAAACTTCAAGTTGAGCTTAAAGGATGAAACACCAAATAGATACTTTTATTTAAAACGTTTCTTGCTTGTTAAATTATATTTAATAAAATATAAAATAAAATATTCGAATTGTAACAAGACAACAAGTTAAAAAAAAAATGCTTTTCAAAATGTGGGCTGATCCATAAAGAATGGTGGAGGAGACCACAAGGACTTCTAAAATAATGGAATGAAATACTCGTGAAGACTGTCGACCTTGCCCAGGAATTCTTTCTGGGCTACAGTGGATATGCTATATTGGCTCTCAAACATCTGTGTCAGCCTCCTTCTAAGAGACAGAAGCTGGACAAAAATCCCAGATGTGTCTGAAATAAGGATTCCAGATGTGATTTTACGTCCTGCCAATCAGATGCTCTCTTGCACTTAGAACTGATTTAACCTAGAAGCAAGGCCTAGTGTGTGAGACACTCATTTTGTGGGTGCAGATTTAGCAAGATATGCATGGGTCTGAAGTCAACAGTGGCAGAAGTAGGTTCTTGGACCCAGATTACGGTGAAGGCAAGAGTGATTCTGGAATCAGGAGTTGGCTCTTGAATTCCCTCCCAAAGGTCATAATTTTCTTGGCAGGCCAGCTCTACTGTGTGGTTCTAGGAGTAATTCCTGGAGGCTCAGCCTAGAGCCTGCTTCTGCAACTCTTGTAACAATTTTATAAATACTTTATTCCCTCTATTACATTATTTTCTAATTTCCTGTATTAATTTTTTTTCCTTCAAACAGCTGAAGATTTTTATTACCTCAGTTGAACATTTACATAATAGTAGAATACATCCTTTATCCTATGCTTTCAGCCTAGTGCTGCCAGAAGGACTTAGGAAAAGAAAGAACCAAATAAACTGAAATGCCAGCCCCCCACCCCCAACCCAAATAGAATTGCTCTCTTCCTATTGTGCTCCCTCTAGAATCAGAACATCAATCACCTCTTTGGTCTTTGGCAACTTACTTGACCTCTCTGTGCCTGAGAATAATAATAGTGTCTACCTTCCAGAGTTGTGAGAATTAAATTATAAAAGTACATAAACCACTTAGCACAATTCCTGGTACATAAGTTATCAGTGAATGAGATCTGTTAGCATTATTACCTCTGTATAACTTCTGTCATTTGTAATGATGGGGACTTGAGAAATGGTATGCATACCCTTGAGGGAAAGAACTAGGCTTCATTCATTCATCTTTCTGTCTCAGATCCTATCACAAAGCTTGACACTTTGTAGATATTTAATGCTTCCTGATTGACTGTTGCTAGTCCATGAGTTCACAAAGATTCTCAGTTCAAGTTTTCAAGGTATTTCATTCTTTTATTTTCTTCTGGGAAATTATGCCTAACCCTTCATGGAGGGTTGAGAGGAAGAGATAGAAGAGTATAAAAAATTTAAAAGAAGATTTGCATACTATCCATTTCAGATCCAGCACTTCAAGTATGACAAAAATATGTGTGTGACAAAAGTAAGACCCAAATTTACTATTCTCTGCTCAAGTTCACAAACCTATAAACCTGCAACCAGTTCTCAGGAGTCTCCTCTTAGGCTTTTCTATGACATCACTTTTTTCTATGACATCACATTAAGTAGGATATGATCATTAAGCAGGATACATCCAGCCCTAAAAGTCTATGATTTTAAAAAATGAATTTTCAAAAATTGCATCATTTTGGATTCACCCTTCAAACTATATTGAAAACTTCCCTACTTTTCTCAATGATTGTGTCTTATTTTGATTACTGAAGACTGTACATTTAAAAGGCGAAAGATTTATACGATCTGAAGAGAAACCAGAGTATGAAGACTGTACATTTAAGTATCAATGATTGCACTATGAAACAACACAGTGACATCTCAGAGTAATTAGAAGTGTGCAGGGACTTATCCCCTGAAACTAAATAGTTCCCAGTCTTTAGAGGACTTATGCTTTCTTTTAAGGTTTGGTGTTGAATTTCTCTTCTCAATATTAGGCATTTAACTATCTTTTCTTATTGCCATCAATAATCTGGTCTCCATAAACTGTCACCAATTTTCTTTTTTTTTTCCATAATATTTTATTGTCAAATTGTTTTCCATACAACACCCAGTGCTCTTCCCCT
>NC_043701.1:80159079-80162746 GCF_006229205.1 Suricata suricatta | reverse complement strand
ATAACTATATCTTCTAATTCACCTATTCTTCTCTCTGCCTCGTCAATCCTTGAGGTGGCTGCCTCCAGTTTGTTATTCACCTCACCTATAGCCTTTTTTAACTCATCAGTTGATTCTTTGATGCTTTTCTTGACCCCAGCGATTAATCTTATGACCAGCTTTCTAAATTCTTGATCTGATATGTTGTCTAGATCTGCCTTGAGCCGTTCTGTGGCTGTGACTTCCCCCTGGAAGTTCTTCAGGGGAGAGTTTCTTCGTTTTGTCATTTTTGCTAGTTTTCTGTCTCTTGTCACCTTTAGAAAGCTCGTTGGGCTCTGTGCACCTATTAGTATTTCTCTGCTAAAGGAGGCTTATTGACTATCCAGGGCCTGCCATTTCAGGAGATATTCTCTAAATGATATCTCTCAGTTTCTCTTGTTGTGCCTGTGAGTATTTTCCTTCTTCTAATCTTCAAGCACTCAGAAAATCTGAAACTATTATAGCACAAAGAGTAAAATGACTACGAGTGAGAGCTTATGGGTTTTTCCTAGGGATGGATATGAATTTTAGTGGGTGGACCATTTGGTATTGGTTTTGGCTCCTCATGGCTTGTTTTCCTCCTTATTCTTCCGATTTCATTGGAGTTTTGATGATTGGCATGACTAGCCTTAGATGTGTTAGACTAAGTATCAATTCAGAACACTGAAGCAGCAACTACCAGCAAGGTCAGATTCTGACAAATTAATTCTCTATGTAATGTAAAATGCTATAGTCACTTTGAAAAATATTCCAGCAATTCTTCAAAAAAATTAAACAAAAATTACCACATGATTCAGCAATTCTACTCCTAGTTATATATATATCCAAGGGAAATAAAAACATGTCCATGGAAAATGTACACAAATGTTGTACGTACAAGAATGTTCACAGCCATCATTATTCTTGGTAGCCAAAAGGCAGAAATAGCCCAAATGTCCATCAACTAATAAATGAGTAAACAAGATGTAGCACATCCACATAATGGAATTTTTATTTGACAATAAAAAGAAATGAAGTATCGATTGATACATGCTATCACATGGATGAACCTTAAAAATATTATGATGAAAGAGGACAGTTGCAAAAGACCAAGTATTGTATTATTCCTTTCTATAAAGTGTCCAAAACAGGCAAATTTATAGAGATAGATAGAAGGTTGGTGAGGGCTGGGGGCTGGGGTCGGGGATATTGTGAGTCAATTGTGAGAGCGATAGCTATAGGAAATGGAAGTTTCTTTTTGGGTGATTAAAATGTTCTAAAACTGTGGTCATGGTTACATGTTTTTAAAAAAGCTAAAACCATTGAATCATCTGCTTTAAATGAGTGGATTGTATGATATGTGAATTATATTTCAATAAAGCTGTTATCAAAAAAGTCTCCATTTGGCAAAATGATGATCAGTCTCCAGATGAAATCCCATCAACTGCAAACAATATTTTAGTCAACAAACTTAGACTTAGTCTTTTAAAGTTTATTATAAAAAGATCCCAAATGTAATAGTATTTTGATGAAAATAAATGTTTTTCTAAAATTGCCTATTATCATTAGGGGATTTAGCAAAATATCATCACTCCAAATTTACACTGATAAATAGTAAACTTTCACATGAGCGCCTGTGTCCCACCTCATTTTTTTAAATCTCATTACAAAAGACGTCACTGTCTGAAATCTGCTTACAGGGTAACGTAAACAGGATCTCTTAAATTAAACGCAGGAAGATTCAATATCAGAAAGATGATTAATCAGCACAGAAGAATTTCTAACATCCTGGTTAACTATAGTGGAGTCAATTGGCTTTCTTTTCTTTTTCATTGTTACTATAGAGATTAGGGAACTGTGGTTTGGACAGGAAGCTTCCGACATTTCATCAGAAACAAAAGGGCAGAGGGCAGCAGCACTGAGTGGGGGGCAGGTCTGGACAACAGAGAACGAACGGAGTCACGTTCTTGGTCTGGTCAAGGGTTGCTGGCTGATACTGGTGACTCATATGTGTCTCTCAGCCTACTTTCCCTGTTTGTTACAAGTTTTCAAATTAGGTCCTGGGAAAAGATACATCAGTGTATTGACCTGAGATGTTTTGCTGAAACTCTTCACAACAGGAGTCTCACCTTCCTTTGTTGTTATTAAAATATTTTAAAACCAAGACAACAAAATGACATTCCATTATCAGGTAAGTTTAAACAGGGGACAACAGGAGAAAAGATTGTTAATGGTTCAATCTGAACTGTCTAGAAGCAGTTACATTAAAAATAAATGTTATTTTAGATGCAATCTTTTAGATTGTTTGAAAAAATTATGCCAGGAACTGATAAGAAAATTCTCAAAATAATTACCTATGCATCCTATTTTTATATAAGATTGGATATTTTTCTCCATATGACAAACTTATGGCTGAGGGAAAAGGTTTCACAAGAAACAGTACGTGTTTGCACATGCATGTGTGTGTATCCATGTGTATACAGGTGCTCATAATTTGGGCACACAGTACTTGTAAGAATTCAGCCATTGCAACAAGGCAGGAAATGAAATTATCAACATTTCCTAGTAATCTAAATGTTTCTTGGAGGACAGCCTATTCAGAATACTTAAAATGAAGATAATTTTTAAGGTAAGAAGTATAGTTTGCTAATAAGCCTAATATTTATGTGGATCTTTTGCAAAAGGTTATTTTAAGTGACTATTTAAATGCTTTACATTGTAGGGCACCCGGGTAGCTCAGACAGCTAAGCATCCAACTCTTGATTTTGGCTCAGGTCATGATCTCTTGGTTTACGAGTTCAAGGCCCATATGGGGCTCTGTGCTGACAGGCTGCTTGGGATTCTCACTCTCCCTGTCTGTCCCTCTCCACTCTCAGGCTTACTCTCGATAACTAAATAAACAAACATTAAAAAAATAAATGCTTTACATTGTAATGCACACCATTTTCTAGCCTTCAACCCTGTAACACTGGGTGTAAAGCATTTTGAGACACTCCTTCCATGGAAATGTCTAATGGCATTGCACCTATGTATGTCCCGTGCAGTGGAGAGAATCCATTTTCAGTTTCATTCCTAAGCATAAAGTGAGTAATTAAAAAAAATTTTTTTATGTTCTTTATTTTTGAGAGACAGAGAGAGACAGTAGGAATAGGG
This sequence comes from Suricata suricatta, assembly GCF_006229205.1. Classification (NCBI taxonomy): domain Eukaryota; kingdom Metazoa; phylum Chordata; class Mammalia; order Carnivora; family Herpestidae; genus Suricata; species Suricata suricatta. The sequence continues at coordinate 80,159,596 of NC_043701.1, read as the reverse complement.
GAGGGTCAGAAAGAGAAGGAGACACAGAATGTGAAGCAGGCTCCAGGCTCTGAGCTAGCTATCAGCCCAGAGCCCGACGCGGGGCTCGAATCCATGAACTGTGAGATCATGACCTGAGCCGAAGCCGGACGCTCAACCGACTGAGCCACCCAGGTGCCCCTAAAGTGAGTAATTTTTGACAAAATAGATTTAAAACATGTGTCTCACTGGTATAGCTCAATCCATTAGGAACCAGGCAGCCTTACCCCTAATCCCTACCCCAATTCCTCTCCTCACCTCTAGCTTACAGTGCTGATCCTACAGAAAAAAAATGTTTGTGCCAAGGATGCCACATATCTATTTTGCGAACATATGTAGAAAATGTGGGATGTATAGCAAGAGAGTTGCATCATCACACTAACCACTCTTGGGTTAGGAAACAAAAAGCTGAGCACATGGGGCAGCTTGTCATAAGGACCCATATCGGCTCTGATGATATCCCGTGATTCCCAGAGAGGAGTCCATTCCATTAGCCACA